>NW_028142064.1:0-264555 GCF_055691185.1 Crinia signifera | reverse complement strand
GACAAGAGGGGAAGGGAGCCGCCTCTTTGCAGCCGCCCACAAACCAGCTGAGACGCCAGGAGAGTGAGACGCCCCATCCACGCCCCTCTACACCCGGGCTCCGCCTGCCTCACTAGCAGCGCTGCCTGCGGGAGACGGGAGGAGGCGTGGGGAAGGTAACCTGCTGAGGGTGAAGCCGCAGCCCACCTGCCAGGGAGGCCCTGTTGCCCAGCAGGCACATACTGCTTCCCCACCTACCGCCCAGCATTAAAGCCTGTGCCCCTCTACACCCAGGTACTACCTGCGGGAGACGGGAGGAGGCACCTTCAGGCTTAAAGCCAAGCAAGAAAGAGACTTACGGGCATCATCCCTATAACAGCTGCCAGATCGGGTGAGCTAATGTTGCTTATGCACTCTAACACCATAGGATCCCCGGACACTTATATCGGCTCCACTTAAAGACAGCGAGCTGTAATAGAAATAGCCTAATAGCTTCCTACTGCACAGGACAGGAGACTATGTAGCAATTGCCCCCTGGGCTTACAGCCAAACGATTATAGGAAAGCACAGAAAGTTTCAATCATCTAAGGGAAAGCTAGGCTATTGTAACTAAACTCAGTGGTTTAAATACTTTGTGTACAAGAAATGACAATAGTTATTCGCGCTCACAAACAGAGACTGCTGCTGGAAATACCACCGGATTGGGATACCAAACCCAATAGAATACCACAAAGACAACAAGATGTGGAACTCCACAGCGCTACCTCCGGAAATGTTTCTTGATTCCCTATGTATATATGGGTCAAGACTCAACAGATATGGAAAAGAAAATATAACAGTACAAATTTCAATTAGTAAGAGTCCATATATTGAATTTCAAATCCTTCCAGATCCTAGGGTGACTCACCTAGTCTGGCTAGGAGATGTTCCCGTAAAGGTTTCTTTCTAAATATATAAGAGATGGAAACTCACCAGAGGGCAGTGCCCTATTTTCATCCAAAGGTATCTTTTTATTTTCAATCCAAGATGACAGGACACTCTGAATCATCCAAAGTTCACAATTTATTCCTTTAAAAACAGGACATTCACCCTCCCACTGAACAAGGAAATCCTTCTCCCACCCGGAATGGAAGAAATATAGTCCAAGTAGTGCAGATGTTATGACACCAGTGGATCGGGGTTCAGTCCAACTTCCAGTAATCCTCTAAAAAACACCAACGCGTTTCGAACTCATACAGTTCTTCCTCAGGGTGAAGAGTATAAAATAGAGTGTCTCCGGTGAGGTATTTATACCATAAACAGTCATGGTCTATGCTAAAACATGGAATCCCCTCTAAAACTTCATCTAATAAAATACATAGAATTTACACTTCATTTTCATTAAAATCATCACTGTGCCTACAGACATACAATACAATCAATACAAATATATATGAATGCTAAAACTTAAGTTAAGTGGCCTTACAAAATATCGCTGATAGTCCATTTCATATATTCTTATTTCTGGCTGCTGAACGCTGTGTCCGGCCAGGCTGACATCACTTCCGGGTCCGGCTTGTAGTAGCGTGGAACGCATCGTGCGTTCCAGGCGTCTGGACCACGTTTCCGGCTGTGATAAATCTCCTTTAGCCGGGATCCTCGTCACTTCCGGGTCCGGCTTGTAATAGCGTGGAACGCATCGTGCGTTCCAGGCGTCCGGACCCCGTTTCCGGCTGTGATAGATCTCCTTTAGCCGGGATCCTAGTCACTTCCGGATCCGGCTGATAGTTAGATGGAACGCAACTTGCGCTCCAGACGTGGGCTTAATTTCCGGTCTAGCGTACTTCCAGATCTTGGAACGCACGTCGAGTGTAGATATGGCCCGCAGCGTCAATCACAGGCATCTAGCTGAGCCTTTCAGCCGGTTTCTTGTATCAGCCAGTTTCTTATATTATTGGCTGGGTTGCCTCATAATTTGATCCATGTGGACACACAAACATTAAAAGAAAAGGAATAGTTAGAAAAATTTCCTCAGGATACATTCCATAAAAGCATCCATATATTGAGTAAACAGTGACATCTAGTGGTAATTTGTAATAATTACAGGAGTTGAAAGAAAATTAATAAATAAATAAATAGCAGAATTCATAAAAAGCATTTAAGCTCAAAATCTACATTTAAACCCCTGGGTGTTAATGTTTTGAGCTCATAAATAAGTTTCATTTCTGTCTGTGATAACCTGAGCTCTCTATCATTTTTCCTCCAATTAGTTTGTACAGCTCTAATTCCACAGAAAGACCTGATGTGGCTCGGATCACATCCGTGTACATTTTTAAAATGAAGGGACACATTATGGGTCTCTACTCCCTTTCTGATATTGCGAACGTGTTCGGCCAAACGAATTTTTAGGGCTCGAGTGGTTTTTCCCACATATTGTTTATCACAAGTGCAGGTCAAAAGGTAAACACAGAACTTAGTGTCACATGTAATAAAGTCCTTTACCTCAAAAATCTTGCCTGTCTGATTGGATTTATATTCTGTTATTTTAGTGTCCTTGGATTTGCAAATTCTACAGACACTGCAGTTGCCGCATCTGTGGAATCCTTTGGTCCTGATATGATTCCCAATCTTAGGTGTGTTAATGGCGCTCTTCACTACAATATTTTTTATGTTGTCTGCTTTCTTGTAGATAAATTTAGGGGTAGGACCTACATGCTTTTTTAGAAGAGGATCCCTCCCGAGAATTCCCCAGTGTTTCTTAAAAATGCTCTCAATTTGTTTATGCTGGGAGTTGTATTTCGTTATGAAGGGGACCCCTCTGTATCCTTCTTCGTTCTTTTTCGGTTTCGTCTTTCTTAAAACTTCAACTCGATCCAGCTGTTCTCCTTCTTCCAAAGCCTTCTCCACCAATACAGGGTCATATCCTTTGGCTAGGAACTGTTCTTTCATGGTGTTCGCTTGTTCTTTGTACACTTTTTTGTCAGTACAATTCCTGCGAATCCTAAAGAACTGACTCTTTGGGACCCCTCGTTTCCAATTATTGTGATGGTTGCTATCATATGGGATATAGGAGTTACAGTCGGTACTTTTCGTATAACCTCTAGTTTTAATTATACTGTCCTCCACATAGATACTGAGGTCCAGGAAGTGAACTTCTTGTTGACTACTATCAAAAGTTAATTTGATAGAGAGGGAATTTTCGTTCAGATGTTCACAGAAAAGGTCCATCGATGTCTTCTCACCTCTCCAGACAAACAAGACGTCATCTATATATCTAGACCATGACACCAGGCTGGCACCATATGGGTGGCCACTCCAAACTGAAGTAGCCTCCCACCACGCCATAAAAAGATTGGCGTAGCTTGGTGCCAGCCTGGTGCCCATGGCGGTACCTGTCAGTTGTAGGTAGTATGATCCTTCGTACCAGAAATAATTGTTCATTAATATCATTGCTATGCCCTCCAGGATGAAGCTTTTCAGATTGGTGGGAGTCTTCTCAAGATCGAGAAAATACTCCACCGCCCTCAGACCATTATCATGTTTAATGATGGTGTAAAGAGAGGTAACATCAGCCGTAGCTAAGATGTCCCCCTCTTCCCACACCCAATCCTGGATCTTCTGTAGTACTGATATGGTGTCCCTTAGGTAGGACGGTGCTTTGATCACCATGGGCTGTAGCAGGGAGTCCAGGTAATGTGACAGATTGGATAGTATCGATCCTGTCCCCGCCACAATCGGGCGGCCGGGTGGTTTGTCCCTATTTTTATGTATCTTCGGTAATATATATATTACCGGAATTGATGGAGATGAGATACTTATATAATCTTTAACTTCCTGGGTGATGACACCTTTCTTCTTATATAATTCCAGATAAGTTTCTAATTTAGTTTTGATCTTTTCTGTAGGGTCCCCCCTCATTATCTTATAAGTAGAGCCGTCAGATAGCTGCCGCATGATTTCTTCCTGATAGGCAGAGGTGTCAAGAACAACTATACTGCCGCCTTTGTCAGCCGGCTTTATGGTGATCTTCTTGTTGTCTTTCAGGCTCTTCAACGCCTCTCTTTCTTTCCTAGAGATGTTAGGGTCCCTCACCCGTTTCGGGGTCAATTTTTCTAGGTCCTCCTTAACCAACCTCTCGAAGGTGTCAACAAAACACCCCTTTTTATAGGTAGGATAAAAAGTTGATTTCTTTTTAAACACAGATATCTGTGGGTTGTCCTCCACAGGTTCTGTGTCATCTGTCCGTTCCTCGAAGAATCTCTTTAAAGTTAGCTTTCTCACCAACTTTTGTAAATCAATGAAAATTTCGAATTCGTCGGGTTGGTTGGAAGGGGCAAACTTAAGTCCCTTTTCTAGGACACTTAGTTCGTCCTGATTCAACACATAGGTACTCAAGTTGAACACCACAGTTTTTTGTGAGGAGCTATTTTCACTGGTCTCTAGGTTAGGGGTTTGTACCCTGACTTTTTTTCTTCTTTTTCTTTTACGTTTTTTCAGGGGATTATTTCCCCGTTTGCCTCTGCGTTTTTTCTTTTCTTTTTTCTTGTATTCAAATGGGTTCTGTTGTTCAGTAGACTTTTTGTGGATTATGGAGGATTTTCGGGTTATCTTCTTGTTCTGCGTATGGGCTCTTGATCTAAAAAATGCCCTTGTTCTCCTCTTAGATCTCCCCTAGGTGTTTCCCTTCTTCTGTTTTGTCTTCTCCATGAGAAATGGTCATCATCTCTATGGTTGTAAAATTTCTCTCTTGATGGAGATCTTCTCCCTCTGGTATTATTGTACGTCCTCTCGTCAGGTCTCCTCGGGGTTTTCCTCCAATTGGAGTCTTCCCTCCTTTCCTCTCTATATGGGCCTCTGTTCTCCCACTCTTTAGTTCTAAATCTTTTTTTGGGGATTCCTCTATATCTCCTGTATGGGGTATTGGTGGGCCTTTCATTATAATTATCATTTCTTAAATAATTTCTTTCTTTTTTGGTTATGTTATGCTGTACGCCTTCCCTGTAATCATCCTTATCTCTTAGGTACTTCTTTCTCTTTTTTAACATTAAGTCTGTCTCACCCCTTTTTAGTTTTCTGGTGATCTCCTCCTCTGCTTCCTCATATTCTTTAGTGGCAGCAAAGGGTTCTGCCATACTTTTTAAAGAGGATATTTCCTCCCCTAGAGACTTCAAGTCGTTAGTTCTTTGTTTGACAATTAAATTCATTAATGAAAAGGAACAAGCATCTAAGATTTTCAACCAATCCCTTTTAAACTCTTTAGACTCTGACTGGAAAGATGGCATTTTGTCTATACGTAAGCCTCTGGGTATAATTTTCTCCAGGAGATATTTTTCTAGGCTAACCATCTCCCACCAGAGTTTCCCTTCTTTTATTAGGGCTTTCTCTAATCTGGACATGATCTCCTCTATATTAGCGTCCTCTAGATATGGATCTTCATCAACATCTCTAGGAAAGAAAGAGAGGCGTTGAAGAGCCTGAAAGACAACAAGAAGATCACCATAAAGCCGGCTGACAAAGGCGGCAGTATAGTTGTTCTTGACACCTCTGCCTATCAGGAAGAAATCATGCGGCAGCTATCTGACGGCTCTACTTATAAGATAATGAGGGGGGACCCTACAGAAAAGATCAAAACTAAATTAGAAACTTATCTGGAATTATATAAGAAGAAAGGTGTCATCACCCAGGAAGTTAAAGATTATATAAGTATCTCATCTCCATCAATTCCGGTAATATATATATTACCGAAGATACATAAAAATAGGGACAAACCACCCGGCCGCCCGATTGTGGCGGGGACAGGATCGATACTATCCAATCTGTCACATTACCTGGACTCCCTGCTACAGCCCATGGTGATCAAAGCACCGTCCTACCTAAGGGACACCATATCAGTACTACAGAAGATCCAGGATTGGGTGTGGGAAGAGGGGGACATCTTAGCTACGGCTGATGTTACCTCTCTTTACACCATCATTAAACATGATAATGGTCTGAGGGCGGTGGAGTATTTTCTCGATCTTGAGAAGACTCCCACCAATCTGAAAAGCTTCATCCTGGAGGGCATAGCAATGATATTAATGAACAATTATTTCTGGTACGAAGGATCATACTACCTACAACTGACAGGTACCGCCATGGGCACCAGGCTGGCACCAAGCTACGCCAATCTTTTTATGGCGTGGTGGGAGGCTACTTCAGTTTGGAGTGGCCACCCATATGGTGCCAGCCTGGTGTCATGGTCTAGATATATAGATGACGTCTTGTTTGTCTGGAGAGGTGAGAAGACATCGATGGACCTTTTCTGTGAACATCTGAACGAAAATTCCCTCTCTATCAAATTAACTTTTGATAGTAGTCAACAAGAAGTTCACTTCCTGGACCTCAGTATCTATGTGGAGGACAGTATAATTAAAACTAGAGGTTATACGAAAAGTACCGACTGTAACTCCTATATCCCATATGATAGCAACCATCACAATAATTGGAAACGAGGGGTCCCAAAGAGTCAGTTCTTTAGGATTCGCAGGAATTGTACTGACAAAAAAGTGTACAAAGAACAAGCGAACACCATGAAAGAACAGTTCCTAGCCAAAGGATATGACCCTGTATTGGTGGAGAAGGCTTTGGAAGAAGGAGAACAGCTGGATCGAGTTGAAGTTTTAAGAAAGACGAAACCGAAAAAGAACGAAGAAGGATACAGAGGGGTCCCCTTCATAACGAAATACAACTCCCAGCATAAACAAATTGAGAGCATTTTTAAGAAACACTGGGGAATTCTCGGGAGGGATCCTCTTCTAAAAAAGCATGTAGGTCCTACCCCTAAATTTATCTACAAGAAAGCAGACAACATAAAAAATATTGTAGTGAAGAGCGCCATTAACACACCTAAGATTGGGAATCATATCAGGACCAAAGGATTCCACAGATGCGGCAACTGCAGTGTCTGTAGAATTTGCAAATCCAAGGACACTAAAATAACAGAATATAAATCCAATCAGACAGGCAAGATTTTTGAGGTAAAGGACTTTATTACATGTGACACTAAGTTCTGTGTTTACCTTTTGACCTGCACTTGTGATAAACAATATGTGGGAAAAACCACTCGAGCCCTAAAAATTCGTTTGGCCGAACACGTTCGCAATATCAGAAAGGGAGTAGAGACCCATAATGTGTCCCTTCATTTTAAAAATGTACACGGATGTGATCCGAGCCACATCAGGTCTTTCTGTGGAATTAGAGCTGTACAAACTAATTGGAGGAAAAATGATAGAGAGCTCAGGTTATCACAGACAGAAATGAAACTTATTTATGAGCTCAAAACATTAACACCCAGGGGTTTAAATGTAGATTTTGAGCTTAAATGCTTTTTATGAATTCTGCTATTTATTTATTTATTAATTTTCTTTCAACTCCTGTAATTATTACAAATTACCACTAGATGTCACTGTTTACTCAATATATGGATGCTTTTATGGAATGTATCCTGAGGAAATTTTTCTAACTATTCCTTTTCTTTTAATGTTTGTGTGTCCACATGGATCAAATTATGAGGCAACCCAGCCAATAATATAAGAAACTGGCTGATACAAGAAACCGGCTGAAAGGCTCAGCTAGATGCCTGTGATTGACGCTGCGGGCCATATCTACACTCGACGTGCGTTCCAAGATCCGGAAGTACGCTAGACCGGAAATTAAGCCCCACGTCTGGAGCGCAAGTTGCGTTCCATCTAACTATCAGCCGGATCCGGAAGTGACTAGGATCCCGGCTAAAGGAGATCTATCACAGCCGGAAACGGGGTCCGGACGCCTGGAACGCACGATGCGTTCCACGCTATTACAAGCCGGACCCGGAAGTGACGAGGATCCCGGCTAAAGGAGATTTATCACAGCCGGAAACGTGGTCCAGACGCCTGGAACGCACGATGCGTTCCACGCTACTACAAGCCGGACCCGGAAGTGATGTCAGCCTGGCCGGACACAGCGTTCAGCAGCCAGAAATAAGAATATATGAAATGGACTATCAGCGATATTTTGTAAGGCCACTTAACTTAAGTTTTAGCATTCATATATATTTGTATTGATTGTATTGTATGTCTGTAGGCACAGTGATGATTTTTAATGAAAATGAAGTGTAAATTCTATGTATTTTATTAGATGAAGTTTTAGAGGGGATTCCATGTTTTAGCATAGACCATGACTGTTTATGGTATAAATACCTCACCGGAGACACTCTATTTTATACTCTTCACCCTGAGGAAGAACTGTATGAGTTCGAAACGCGTTGGTGTTTTTTAGAGGATTACTGGAAGTTGGACTGAACCCCGATCCACTGGTGTCATAACATCTGCACTACTTGGACTATATTTCTTCCATTCCGGGTGGGAGAAGGATTTCCTTGTTCAGTGGGAGGGTGAATGTCCTGTTTTTAAAGGAATAAATTGTGAACTTTGGATGATTCAGAGTGTCCTGTCATCTTGGATTGAAAATAAAAAGATACCTTTGGATGAAAATAGGGCACTGCCCTCTGGTGAGTTTCCATCTCTTATATATTTAGAAAGAAACCTTTACGGGAACATCTCCTAGCCAGACTAGGTGAGTCACCCTAGGATCTGGAAGGATTTGAAATTCAATATATGGACTCTTACTAATTGAAATTTGTACTGTTATATTTTCTTTTCCATATCTGTTGAGTCTTGACCCATATATACATAGGGAATCAAGAAACATTTCCGGAGGTAGCGCTGTGGAGTTCCACATCTTGTTGTCTTAAATACTTTGTGTGATTAATATCACACATCAAAGGGACAGAGACATAGACTTCTACAGTGCTAGGAACACCTAGGAACATCTGCTACCAATCAAAACAGCTGTTGCTGGGCAGGAAAGAAAGGGTGTCTCGAGCCAGTTGATTTTCCCGCTCAGCTGGCCTCAGGGACAGGTCAGCTGACCCTGCTGAAGGAGTATAAAAGGGCTGTCAATACAGCACGGAGGGAGATCTGGATACACCTCTCCCCAGTGCTCCCCCCTGTGCCTGGCCAGCCGGAGCTGTAAGCATCTGAGCTGTAGACAAGCGGCCAGGCACGGGGGGGGGGGGGGAGGAGAAGAGAAGCCAGAAGGGGCGCCTTCAAGCTTCTCTGGAAGGAAAGCCGCTGAAGGAGCCGCTGACAGGGTGCTGCAGGACGCTGCCCCTCAGAGACGCTGCTGCCGGGGAGAAGCCGAAGGACGTCCCTCTAACGCCCATCACAGAAGGCTCTGTCCAGTTGGGGAAGGAGCTGCTCACCGCCCACCGACCAGCTGTTCCCAAACGCCGCTGTTTGAAGCCAGAAGCCGCCGCTTAGCACTAGGGAAGCGCTGCCCCTGTCACGCCCCCTCTACACCCTGGTGACATAGGCAGTCACCAGCGGGAGATGGGAGGAGAGGTGCTGACAAGCGAGGAGAGGAGCCGCTCACCAGTTCACCAGCCGCAAGAGGGAAGCGCCGCCGTCCATCCGAAGACGCCGCCCACTGCCAGCAGCGCCGCACAAGTTAGGAGGAGAGGCGCCGACAAGAGGGGAAGGGAGCCGCCTCTTTGCAGCCGCCCACAAACCAGCTGAGACGCCAGGAGAGTGAGACGCCCCATCCACGCCCCTCTACACCCGGGCTCCGCCTGCCTCACTAGCAGCGCTGCCTGCGGGAGACGGGAGGAGGCGTGGGGAAGGTAACCTGCTGAGGGTGAAGCCGCAGCCCACCTGCCAGGGAGGCCCTGTTGCCCAGCAGGCACATACTGCTTCCCCACCTACCGCCCAGCATTAAAGCCTGTGCCCCTCTACACCCAGGTACTACCTGCGGGAGACGGGAGGAGGCACCTTCAGGCTTAAAGCCAAGCAAGAAAGAGACTTACGGGCATCATCCCTATAACAGCTGCCAGATCGGGTGAGCTAATGTTGCTTATGCACTCTAACACCATAGGATCCCCGGACACTTATATCGGCTCCACTTAAAGACAGCGAGCTGTAATAGAAATAGCCTAATAGCTTCCTACTGCACAGGACAGGAGACTATGTAGCAATTGCCCCCTGGGCTTACAGCCAAACGATTATAGGAAAGCACAGAAAGTTTCAATCATCTAAGGGAAAGCTAGGCTATTGTAACTAAACTCAGTGGTTTAAATACTTTGTGTGATTAATATCACACATCAAAGGGACAGAGACATAGACTTCTACAGTGCTAGGAACACCTAGGAACATCTGCTACCAATCAAAACAGCTGTTGCTGGGCAGGAAAGAAAGGGTGTCTCGAGCCAGTTGATTTTCCCGCTCAGCTGGCCTCAGGGACAGGTCAGCTGACCCTGCTGAAGGAGTATAAAAGGGCTGTCAATACAGCACGGAGGGAGATCTGGATACACCTCTCCCCAGTGCTCCCCCCTGTGCCTGGCCAGCCAGAGCTGTAAGCATCTGAGCTGTAGACAAGCGGCCAGGCACGGGGGGGGGGGGAAGGAGAAGAGAAGCCAGAAGGGGTGCCTTCAAGCTTCTCTGGAAGGAAAGCCGCTGAAGGAGCCGCTGACAGGGTGCTGCAGGACGCTGCCCCTCAGAGACGCTGCTGCCGGGGAGAAGCCGAAGGACGTCCCTCTAACGCCCATCACTGAAGGCTCTGTCCAGTTGGGGAAGGAGCTGCTCACCGCCCACCGACCAGCTGTTCCCAAACGCCGCTGTTTGAAGCCAGAAGCCGCCGCTTAGCACTAGGGAAGCGCTGCCCCTGTCACGCCCCCTCTACACCCTGGTGACATAGGCAGTCACCAGCGGGAGATGGGAGGAGAGGTGCTGACAAGCGAGGAGAGGAGCCGCTCACCAGTTCACCAGCCGCAAGAGGGAAGCGCCGCCGTCCATCCGAAGACGCCGCCCACTGCCAGCAGCGCCGCACAAGTTAGGAGGAGAGGCGCCGACAAGAGGGGAAGGGAGCCGCCTCTTTGCAGCCGCCCACAAACCAGCTGAGACGCCAGGAGAGTGAGACGCCCCATCCACGCCCCTCTACACCCGGGCTCCGCCTGCCTCACTAGCAGCGCTGCCTGCGGGAGACGGGAGGAGGCGTGGGGAAGGTAACCTGCTGAGGGTGAAGCCGCAGCCCACCTGCCAGGGAGGCCCTGTTGCCCAGCAGGCACATACTGCTTCCCCACCTACCGCCCAGCATTAAAGCCTGTGCCCCTCTACACCCAGGTACTACCTGCGGGAGACGGGAGGAGGCACCTTCAGTCTTAAAGCCAAGCAAGAAAGAGACTTACGGGCATCATCCCTATAACAGCTGCCAGATCGGGTGAGCTAATGTTGCTTATGCACTCTAACACCATAGGATCCCCGGACACTTATATCGGCTCCACTTAAAGACAGCGAGCTGTAATAGAAATAGCCTAATAGCTTCCTACTGCACAGGACAGGAGACTATGTAGCAATTGCCCCCTGGGCTTACAGCCAAACGATTATAGGAAAGCACAGAAAGTTTCAATCATCTAAGGGAAAGCTAGGCTATTGTAACTAAACTCAGTGGTTTAAATACTTTGTGTGATTAATATCACACATCAAAGGGACAGAGACATAGACTTCTACAGTGCTAGGAACACCTAGGAACATCTGCTACCAATCAAAACAGCTGTTACTGGGCAGGAAAGAAAAGGTGTCTCGAGCCAGTTGATTTTCCCGCTCAGCTGGCCTCAGGGACAGGTCAGCTGACCCTGCTGAAGGAGTATAAAAGGGCTGTCAATACAGCACGGAGGGAGATCTGGATACACCTCTCCCCAGTGCTCCCCCCTGTGCCTGGCCAGCCGGAGCTGTAAGCATCTGAGCTGTAGACAAGCGGCCAGGCACGGGGGGGGGGAGGAGAAGAGAAGCCAGAAGGGGTGCCTTCAAGCTTCTCTGGAAGGAAAGCCGCTGAAGGAGCCGCTGACAGGGTGCTGCAGGACGCTGCCCCTCAGAGACGCTGCTGCCGGGGAGAAGCCGAAGGACGTCCCTCTAACGCCCATCACAGAAGGCTCTGTCCAGTTGGGGAAGGAGCTGCTCACCGCCCACCGACCAGCTGTTCCCAAACGCCGCTGTTTGAAGCCAGAAGCCGCCGCTTAGCACTAGGTTAGCGCTGCCCCTGTCACGCCCCCTCTACACCCTGGTGACATAGGCAGTCACCAGCGGGAGATGGGAGGAGAGGTGCTGACAAGCGAGGAGAGGAGCCGCTCACCAGTTCACCAGCCGCAAGAGGGAAGCGCCGCCGTCCATCCGAAGACGCCGCCCACTGCCAGCAGCGCCGCACAAGTTAGGAGGAGAGGCGCCGACAAGAGGGGAAGGGAGCCGCCTCTTTGCAGCCGCCCACAAACCAGCTGAGACGCCAGGAGAGTGAGACGCCCCATCCACGCCCCTCTACACCCGGGCTCCGCCTGCCTCACTAGCAGCGCTGCCTGCGGGAGACGGGAGGAGGCGTGGGGAAGGTAACCTGCTGAGGGTGAAGCCGCAGCCCACCTGCCAGGGAGGCCCTGTTGCCCAGCAGGCACATACTGCTTCCCCACCTACCGCCCAGCATTAAAGCCTGTGCCCCTCTACACCCAGGTACTACCTGCGGGAGACGGGAGGAGGCACCTTCAGGCTTAAAGCCAAGCAAGAAAGAGACTTACGGGCATCATCCCTATAACAGCTGCCAGATCGGGTGAGCTAATGTTGCTTATGCACTCTAACACCATAGGATCCCCGGACACTTATATCGGCTCCACTTAAAGACAGCGAGCTGTAATAGAAATAGCCTAATAGCTTCCTACTGCACAGGACAGGAGACTATGTAGCAATTGCCCCCTGGGCTTACAGCCAAACGATTATAGGAAAGCACAGAAAGTTTCAATCATCTAAGGGAAAGCTAGGCTATTGTAACTAAACTCAGTGGTTTAAATACTTTGTGTGATTAATATCACACATCAAAGGGACAGAGACATAGACTTCTACAGTGCTAGGAACACCTAGGAACATCTGCTACCAATCAAAACAGCTGTTGCTGGGCAGGAAAGAAAGGGTGTCTCGAGCCAGTTGATTTTCCCGCTCAGCTGGCCTCAGGGACAGGTCAGCTGACCCTGCTGAAGGAGTATAAAAGGGCTGTCAATACAGCACGGAGGGAGATCTGGATACACCTCTCCCCAGTGCTCCCCCCTGTGCCTGGCCAGCCGGAGCTGTAAGCATCTGAGCTGTAGACAAGCGGCCAGGCACGGGGGGGGGGGAAGGAGAAGAGAAGCCAGAAGGGGTGCCTTCAAGCTTCTCTGGAAGGAAAGCCGCTGAAGGAGCCGCTGACAGGGTGCTGCAGGACGCTGCCCCTCAGAGACGCTGCTGCCGGGGAGAAGCCGAAGGACGTCCCTCTAACGCCCATCACAGAAGGCTCTGTCCAGTTGGGGAAGGAGCTGCTCACCGCCCACCGACCAGCTGTTCCCAAACGCCGCTGTTTGAAGCCAGAAGCCGCCGCTTAGCACTAGGGAAGCGCTGCCCCTGTCACGCCCCCTCTACACCCTGGTGACATAGGCAGTCACCAGCGGGAGATGGGAGGAGAGGTGCTGACAAGCGAGGAGAGGAGCCGCTCACCAGTTCACCAGCCGCAAGAGGGAAGCGCCGCCGTCCATCCGAAGACGCCGCCCACTGCCAGCAGCGCCGCACAAGTTAGGAGGAGAGGCGCCGACAAGAGGGGAAGGGAGCCGCCTCTTTGCAGCCGCCCACAAACCAGCTGAGACGCCAGGAGAGTGAGACGCCCCATTTACGCCCCTCTACACCCGGGCTCCGCCTGCCTCACTAGCAGCGCTGCCTGCGGGAGACGGGAGGAGGCGTGGGGAAGGTAACCTGCTGAGGGTGAAGCCGCAGCCCACCTGCCAGGGAGGCCCTGTTGCCCAGCAGGCACATACTGCTTCCCCACCTACCGCCCAGCATTAAAGCCTGTGCCCCTCTACACCCAGGTACTACCTGCGGGAGACGGGAGGAGGCACCTTCAGGCTTAAAGCCAAGCAAGAAAGAGACTTACGGGCATCATCCCTATAACAGCTGCCAGATCGGGTGAGCTAATGTTGCTTATGCACTCTAACACCATAGGATCCCCGGACACTTATATCGGCTCCACTTAAAGACAGCGAGCTGTAATAGAAATAGCCTAATAGCTTCCTACTGCACAGGACAGGAGACTATGTAGCAATTGCCCCCTGGGCTTACAGCCAAACGATTATAGGAAAGCACAGAAAGTTTCAATCATCTAAGGGAAAGCTAGGCTATTGTAACTAAACTCAGTGGTTTAAATACTTTGTGTGATTAATATCACACATCAAAGGGACAGAGACATAGACTTCTACAGTGCTAGGAACACCTAGGAACATCTGCTACCAATCAAAACAGCTGTTGCTGGGCAGGAAAGAAAGGGTGTCTCGAGCCAGTTGATTTTCCCGCTCAGCTGGCCTCAGGGACAGGTCAGCTGACCCTGCTGAAGGAGTATAAAAGGGCTGTCAATACAGCACGGAGGGAGATCTGGATACACCTCTCCCCAGTGCTCCCCCCTGTGCCTGGCCAGCCAGAGCTGTAAGCATCTGAGCTGTAGACAAGCGGCCAGGCACGGGGGGGGGGGGGAAGGAGAAGAGAAGCCAGAAGGGGTGCCTTCAAGCTTCTCTGGAAGGAAAGCCGCTGAAGGAGCCGCTGACAGGGTGCTGCAGGACGCTGCCCCTCAGAGACGCTGCTGCCGGGGAGAAGCCGAAGGACGTCCCTCTAACGCCCATCACAGAAGGCTCTGTCCAGTTGGGGAAGGAGCTGCTCACCGCCCACCGACCAGCTGTTCCCAAACGCCGCTGTTTGAAGCCAGAAGCCGCCGCTTAGCACTAGGGAAGCGCTGCCCCTGTCACGCCCCCTCTACACCCTGGTGACATAGGCAGTCACCAGCGGGAGATGGGAGGAGAGGTGCTGACAAGCGAGGAGAGGAGCCGCTCACCAGTTCACCAGCCGCAAGAGGGAAGCGCCGCCGTCCATCCGAAGACGCCGCCCACTGCCAGCAGCGCCGCACAAGTTAGGAGGAGAGGCGCCGACAAGAGGGGAAGGGAGCCGCCTCTTTGCAGCCGCCCACAAACCAGCTGAGACGCCAGGAGAGTGAGACGCCCCATCCACGCCCCTCTACACCCGGGCTCCGCCTGCCTCACTAGCAGCGCTGCCTGCGGGAGACGGGAGGAGGCGTGGGGAAGGTAACCTGCTGAGGGTGAAGCCGCAGCCCACCTGCCAGGGAGGCCCTGTTGCCCAGCAGGCACATACTGCTTCCCCACCTACCGCCCAGCATTAAAGCCTGTGCCCCTCTACACCCAGGTACTACCTGCGGGAGACGGGAGGAGGCACCTTCAGGCTTAAAGCCAAGCAAGAAAGAGACTTACGGGCATCATCCCTATAACAGCTGCCAGATCGGGTGAGCTAATGTTGCTTATGCACTCTAACACCATAGGATCCCCGGACACTTATATCGGCTCCACTTAAAGACAGCGAGCTGTAATAGAAATAGCCTAATAGCTTCCTACTGCACAGGACAGGAGACTATGTAGCAATTGCCCCCTGGGCTTACAGCCAAACGATTATAGGAAAGCACAGAAAGTTTCAATCATCTAAGGGAAAGCTAGGCTATTGTAACTAAACTCAGTGGTTTAAATACTTTGTGTGATTAATATCACACATCAAAGGGACAGAGACATAGACTTCTACAGTGCTAGGAACACCTAGGAACATCTGCTACCAATCAAAACAGCTGTTACTGGGCAGGAAAGAAAGGGTGTCTCGAGCCAGTTGATTTTCCCGCTCAGCTGGCCTCAGGGACAGGTCAGCTGACCCTGCTGAAGGAGTATAAAAGGGCTGTCAATACAGCACGGAGGGAGATCTGGATACACCTCTCCCCAGTGCTCCCCCCTGTGCCTGGCCAGCCGGAGCTGTAAGCATCTGAGCTGTAGACAAGCGGCCAGGCACGGGGGGGGGAGGAGAAGAGAAGCCAGAAGGGGTGCCTTCAAGCTTCTCTGGAAGGAAAGCCGCTGAAGGAGCCGCTGACAGGGTGCTGCAGGACGCTGCCCCTCAGAGACGCTGCTGCCGGGGAGAAGCCGAAGGACGTCCCTCTAACGCCCATCACAGAAGGCTCTGTCCAGTTGGGGAAGGAGCTGCTCACCGCCCACCGACCAGCTGTTCCCAAACGCCGCTGTTTGAAGCCAGAAGCCGCCGCTTAGCACTAGGGAAGCGCTGCCCCTGTCACGCCCCCTCTACACCCTGGTGACATAGGCAGTCACCAGCGGGAGATGGGAGGAGAGGTGCTGACAAGCGAGGAGAGGAGCCGCTCACCAGTTCACCAGCCGCAAGAGGGAAGCGCCGCCGTCCATCCGAAGACGCCGCCCACTGCCAGCAGCGCCGCACAAGTTAGGAGGAGAGGCGCCGACAAGAGGGGAAGGGAGCCGCCTCTTTGCAGCCGCCCACAAACCAGCTGAGACGCCAGGAGAGTGAGACGCCCCATCCACGCCCCTCTACACCCGGGCTCCGCCTGCCTCACTAGCAGCGCTGCCTGCGGGAGACGGGAGGAGGCGTGGGGAAGGTAACCTGCTGAGGGTGAAGCCGCAGCCCACCTGCCAGGGAGGCCCTGTTGCCCAGCAGGCACATACTGCTTCCCCACCTACCGCCCAGCATTAAAGCCTGTGCCCCTCTACACCCAGGTACTACCTGCGGGAGACGGGAAGAGGCACCTTCAGGCTTAAAGCCAAGCAAGAAAGAGACTTACGGGCATCATCCCTATAACAGCTGCCAGATCGGGTGAGCTAATGTTGCTTATGCACTCTAACACCATAGGATCCCCGGACACTTATATCGGCTCCACTTAAAGACAGCGAGCTGTAATAGAAATAGCCTAATAGCTTCCTACTGCACAGGACAGGAGACTATGTAGCAATTGCCCCCTGGGCTTACAGCCAAACGATTATAGGAAAGCACAGAAAGTTTCAATCATCTAAGGGAAAGCTAGGCTATTGTAACTAAACTCAGTGGTTTAAATACTTTGTGTGATTAATATCACACATCAAAGGGACAGAGACATAGACTTCTACAGTGCTAGGAACACCTAGGAACATCTGCTACCAATCAAAACAGCTGTTGCTGGGCAGGAAAGAAAGGGTGTCTCGAGCCAGTTGATTTTCCCGCTCAGCTGGCCTCAGGGACAGGTCAGCTGACCCTGCTGAAGGAGTATAAAAGGGCTGTCAATACAGCACGGAGGGAGATCTGGATACACCTCTCCCCAGTGCTCCCCCCTGTGCCTGGCCAGCCGGAGCTGTAAGCATCTGAGCTGTAGACAAGCGGCCAGGCACGGGGGGGGGGGGGGGAAGGAGAAGAGAAGCCAGAAGGGGTGCCTTCAAGCTTCTCTGGAAGGAAAGCCGCTGAAGGAGCCGCTGACAGGGTGCTGCAGGACGCTGCCCCTCAGAGACGCTGCTGCCGGGGAGAAGCCGAAGGACGTCCCTCTAACGCCCATCACAGAAGGCTCTGTCCAGTTGGGGAAGGAGCTGCTCACCGCCCACCGACCAGCTGTTCCCAAACGCCGCTGTTTGAAGCCAGAAGCCGCCGCTTAGCACTAGGGAAGCGCTGCCCCTGTCACGCCCCCTCTACACCCTGGTGACATAGGCAGTCACCAGCGGGAGATGGGAGGAGAGGTGCTGACAAGCGAGGAGAGGAGCCGCTCACCAGTTCACCAGCCGCAAGAGGGAAGCGCCGCCGTCCATCCGAAGACGCCGCCCACTGCCAGCAGCGCCGCACAAGTTAGGAGGAGAGGCGCCGACAAGAGGGGAAGGGAGCCGCCTCTTTGCAGCCGCCCACAAACCAGCTGAGACGCCAGGAGAGTGAGACGCCCCATCCACGCCCCTCTACACCCGGGCTCCGCCTGCCTCACTAGCAGCGCTGCCTGCGGGAGACGGGAGGAGGCGTGGGGAAGGTAACCTGCTGAGGGTGAAGCCGCAGCCCACCTGCCAGGGAGGCCCTGTTGCCCAGCAGGCACATACTGCTTCCCCACCTACCGCCCAGCATTAAAGCCTGTGCCCCTCTACACCCAGGTACTACCTGCGGGAGACGGGAGGAGGCACCTTCAGGCTTAAAGCCAAGCAAGAAAGAGACTTACGGGCATCATCCCTATAACAGCTGCCAGATCGGGTGAGCTAATGTTGCTTATGCACTCTAACACCATAGGATCCCCGGACACTTATATCGGCTCCACTTAAAGACAGCGAGCTGTAATAGAAATAGCCTAATAGCTTCCTACTGCACAGGACAGGAGACTATGTAGCAATTGCCCCCTGGGCTTACAGCCAAACGATTATAGGAAAGCACAGAAAGTTTCAATCATCTAAGGGAAAGCTAGGCTATTGTAACTAAACTCAGTGGTTTAAATACTTTGTGTGATTAATATCACACATCAAAGGGACAGAGACATAGACTTCTACAGTGCTAGGAACACCTAGGAACATCTGCTACCAATCAAAACAGCTGTTGCTGGGCAGGAAAGAAAGGGTGTCTCGAGCCAGTTGATTTTCCCGCTCAGCTGGCCTCAGGGACAGGTCAGCTGACCCTGCTGAAGGAGTATAAAAGGGCTGTCAATACAGCACGGAGGGAGATCTGGATACACCTCTCCCCAGTGCTCCCCCCTGTGCCTGGCCAGCCGGAGCTGTAAGCATCTGAGCTGTAGACAAGCGGCCAGGCACGGGGGGGGGGGGGGAAGGAGAAGAGAAGCCAGAAGGGGTGCCTTCAAGCTTCTCTGGAAGGAAAGCCGCTGATGGAGCCGCTAACAGGGTGCTGCAGGACGCTGCCCCTCAGAGACGCTGCTGCCGGGGAGAAGCCGAAGGACGTCCCTCTAACGCCCATCACAGAAGGCTCTGTCCAGTTGGGGAAGGAGCTGCTCACCGCCCACCGACCAGCTGTTCCCAAACGCCGCTGTTTGAAGCCAGAAGCCGCCGCTTAGCACTAGGGAAGCGCTGCCCCTGTCACGCCCCCTCTACACCCTGGTGACATAGGCAGTCACCAGCGGGAGATGGGAGGAGAGGTGCTGACAAGCGAGGAGAGGAGCCGCTCACCAGTTCACCAGCCGCAAGAGGGAAGCGCCGCCGTCCATCCGAAGACGCCGCCCACTGCCAGCAGCGCCGCACAAGTTAGGAGGAGAGGCGCCGACAAGAGGGGAAGGGAGCCGCCTCTTTGCAGAAGCCCACAAACCAGCTGAGACGCCAGGAGAGTGAGACGCCCCATCCACGCCCCTCTTATGTAGGGATGTATATTATCTTAATTTTTTTTTTTTTGTCATAAAATAACATGAATGTAATCGTTAAAAATATAACTGTATATAATGGGCATAATAACTGTATATAATGGGCAAAACACTGTGTATAATCATGTATTGTATTATCATGACATTTTGGGGGATTGCTTGGTAAAAATGTTTCAGGATTTACTGTGAGGTCAAATCGTGACCTGGTCGAGTGCTGGAGGTGATAGAGTCGCGAGTCACTTGTATAGGTGGAAAAGAGATTTTGATTTGGGACTCCGCGGATCCAAGAAGAAGAAGGGGGATGAGCAAATCAGTACTGTGGCAAGAAGTGACTGCTTGATGACATCCAGGAGTAGCACTTACCTGCCCGAAGAAGAATCATGCCGTGAGGTCTGCCAGCGTCGCTGGATCGTTGGATGCGTAATATGCACTGTTTCTCATTTTTTGAAAGCCTCAGGGGAAGATTGTCTAAGGTGGAAATGCGGTAAAACCACCATTATCGGGGGTTTTACTGCATTGCGGGATGCTCTAAGCATCCTCCGCTGGGTTACCGCGGCGGGTGGCATCGCCAGAAAAAATCTGGCGATGCCCCATAGAAGCCAATGGGCTTCTAACGCGAACCCACTGCCGCCCCGCACGGACCCCCGCCGCCCAGCACGGACCCCCGCCGCCCCGCACGGACCCCCACCGCCCAGCACGGACCCCCGCCGCCCCGCATTGCCCCCTCACCTGTGTCCGGGCAGCACAGAGCTGTGCTGCCTGGACTTGTGACCTCCTCCCGGGACTGATCCTCTTCCGGGTGCAGGGAGGAGGAGAGCCCGGCGCAACAGCGCTGGGTGTGGGAGGGAGGGGAGAGCTGCCGGGACCTGCTGTGACCCTGCGACTCTCACCGCAAAGGACAGCTCTTAAAGCAAGAGCTGTCCTTTGCTATAATTATCGCATATATTTGTTTTGTCATAAAATAACATGAATGTAATCGTTAAAAATATAACTATATATCGGGAATAATAACTGTATATAGCGGGCATAATACTATGTATAATCATGTACTATATAATAATGAATGTAATTGTTAAAAATATAACTGTATATAACGGGAATAATAACTGTATATAGCGGGCATAATACTATGTATAATCATGTACTGTATAATAATGAATGTAATTGTTAAAAATATAACTGTATATAACGGGAATAATAACTGTATATAGCGGGCATAATACTATGTATAATCATGTACTATATAATAATGAATGTAATTGTTAAAAATATAACTATATATCGGGAATAATAACTGTATATAGCGGGCATAATACTATGTATAATCATGTACTATATAATAATGAATGTAATTGTTAAAAATATAACTGTATATAACGGGAATAATAACTGTATATAGCGGGCATAATACTATGTATAATCATATACTGTATAATAATGAATGTAATTGTTAAAAATATAACTGTATATAACGGGAATAATAACTGTATATAGCGGGCATAATACTGTGTATACATGTAATCATGTACTGTATAATCATGACATTTTTGGGATTGCTTGATAAAAATCTTTCAGGATTTACTGTGAGGTCAAATCCTGACCTGGTCGAGTGCTGGAAGTGATAGAGTCGCGAGTCACTTGCAGAGGTGTAAAAGTGATTTTGATTTGGGACTCCGCGGATCCAAGGCCTGGTAGGATGAAGGGGGATGAGCAACTCAATAATCAGTACTGTGGCAGTAAGTTACTGCTTGATGACATCCAGGAGTAGCACTTATGTGCCCAAAGAAGGGTCACGCCGTAAGGTCTGCCAGCGTCGCTGGATCGTTGGATGGGCAATATGCACTGTATCTCATTTTTTGAAAGCCTCAGTCTGTTTATATAGAGGCTCCTGTAGTCATTAACCAGATTTTTAAAGTGTGTCCATTTCTGGGTCTATCTTGTTTTAGGCACTTAGAAGTGGGGTTTGGCTGGAGGGATGTATATTATCTTAATATTTTTTTTTTGTCATAAAATAACATGAATGTAATCGTTAAAAATATAACTGTATATAATGGGCATAATAACTGTATATAATGGGCATAACACTGTGTATAATCATGTATTGTATTATCATGACATTTTGGGGGATTGCTTGGTAAAAATGTTTCAGGATTTACTGTGAGGTCAAATCGTGACCTGGTCGAGTGCTGGAGGTGATAGAGTCGCGAGTCACTTGTATAGGTGTAAAAGAGATTTTGATTTGGGACTCCGCGGATCCAAGAAGAAGATGGGGGATGAGCAAATCAGTACTGTGGCAGGAAGTGACTGCTTGATGACATCCAGGAGTAGCACTTACCTGCCCGAAGAAGAATCATGCCGTGAGGTCTGCCAGCGTCGCTGGATCGTTGGATGCGTAATATGCACTGTTTCTCATTTTTTGAAAGCCTCAGGGGGAGATTGTCTAAGGTAAAAACCCCGTTATCTGGGTTTTTACCGCATTTCGGGATGCTCTAAGCATCCCCCGCTGGGTTACCGCGGCGGGTGGCATCGCCTGAAAAATCTGGCGATGCCCCATAGAAGCCAATGGGCTTCTAACGCGAACCCACTGCCGCCCTGCACGGACCCCACCGCCCAGCACGGACCCCCGCCGCCCCGCATTGCCCCCTCACCTGTGTCCGGGCAGCACAGAGCTGTGCTGCCTGGACTTGTGACCTCCTCCCTGCACTGATCCTCTTCCGGGTGCAGGGAGGAGGAGAGCCCGGCGCAGCAGCGCCGGGTGTGGGAGGTAGGGGAGAGCCGCCGGGACCTGCTGTGACCCGGCGACTCTCACCGCAAAGGACAGCTCTTAAAGCAAGAGCTGTCCTTTGCTATAATTATCGCATATATTTGTTTTGTCATAATATAACATGAATGTAATCGTTAAAAATATAACTATATATCGGGAATAATAACTGTATATAGCAGGCATAATACTATGTATAATCATGTACTGTATAATAATGAATGTAATTGTTAAAAATATAACTGTATATAACGGGAATAATAACTGTATATAGCGGGCATAATACTGTGTATACATATAATCATGTACTGTATAATCATGACATTTTTGGGATTGCTTGATAAAAATCTTTCAGGATTTACCGTGAGGTCAAATCCTGACCTGGTCGAGTGCTGGAAGGGATAGAGTCGCGAGTCACTTGCAGAGGTGTAAAAGTGATTTTGATTTGGGACTCCGCAGATCCAAGGCCTGGTAGGATGAAGGGGGATGAGCAACTCAATAATCAGTACTGTGGCAGTAAGTTACTGCTTGATGACATCCAGGAGTAGCACTTATGTGCCCAAAGAAGGGTCACGCCGTAAGGTCTGCCAGCGTCGCTGGATCGTTGGATGGGCAATATGCACTGTTTCTCATTTTTTGAAAGCCTTAGTCTGTTTATATAGAGGCTCCTGTAGTCATTAACCAGATTTTTAAAGTGTGTCCATTTCTGGGTCTATCTTGTTTTAGGCACTTAGAAGTGGGGTTTGGCTGGAGGGATGTATATTATCTTAATTTTTTTTTTTTTCATAAAATAACATGAATGTAATCGTTAAAAATATAACTGTATATAATGGGCATAATAACTGTATATAATGGGCAAAACACTGTGTATAATCATGTATTGTATTATCATGACATTTTGGGGGATTGCTTGGTAAAAATGTTTCAGGATTTACTGTGAGGTCAAATCGTGACCTGGTCGAGTGCTGGAGGTGATAGAGTCGCGAGTCACTTGTATAGGTGTAAAAGAGATTTTGATTTGGGACTCCGCGGATCCAAGAAGAAGAAGGGGGATGAGCAAATCAGTACTGTGGCAGGAAGTGACTGCTTGATGACATCCAGGAGTAGCACTTACCTGCCCGAAGAAGAATCATGCCGTGAGGTCTGCCAGCGTCGCTGGATCGTTGGATGCATAATATGCACTGTTTCTCATTTTTTGAAAGCCTCAGGGGGAGATTGTCTAAGGTGGAAATGCGGTAAAACCCCCATTATCGGGGTTTTTACCGCATTGTGGGATGCTCTAAGCATCCCCCGCTGGGTTACCACGGCGGGTGGCATCGCCAGAAAAATCTGGCGATGCCCCATAGAAGCCAATGGGCTTCTAACGCGAACCCACTGCCGCCCCGCACGGACCCCCGCCGCCCAGCACGGACCCCCGCCGCCCCGCATTGCCCCCTCACCTGTGTCCGGTCAGCACAGAGCTGTGCTGCCTGGACTTGTGACCTCCTCCCGGCACTGATCCTCTTCTGGGTGCAGGGAGGAGGAGAGCCCGGCGCAACAGCGCCGGGTTTGGGAGGGAGGGGAGAGCTGCCGGGACCTGCTGTGACCCTGCGACTCTCACCGCAAAGGAGAGCTCTTAAAGCAAAAGCTGTCCTTTGCTATAATTATCGCATATATTTGTTTTGTCATAAAATAACATGAATGTAATTGTTAAAAATATAACTATATATCGGGAATAATAACTGTATATAGCGGGCATAATACTATGTATAATCATGTACTATATAATAATGAATGTTATTGTTAAAAATATAACTGTATATAACGGGAATAATAACTGTATATAGCGGGCATAATACTATGTATAATAATGTACTGTATAATAATGAATGTAATTGTTAAAAATATAACTGTATATAATGGAAATAATAACTGTATATAGCGGGCATAATACTGTGTATACATGTAATCATGTACTGTATATTCATGACATTTTTGGGATTGCTTGATTAAAATCTTTCAGGATTTACCGTGAGGTCAAATCCTGACCTGGTCGAGTGCTGGAAGGGATAGAGTCGCGAGTCACTTGCAGAGGTGTAAAAGTGATTTTGATTTGGGACTCCGCGGATCCAAGGCCTGGTAGGATGAAGGGGGATGAGCAACTCAATAATCAGTACTGTGGCAGTAAGTTACTGCTTGATGACATCCAGGAGTAGCCTTTATGTGCCCAAAGAAGGGTCACGCCGTAAGGTCTGCCAGCGTCGCTGGATCGTTGGATGGGCAATATGCACTGTTTCTCATTTTTTGAAAGCCTTAGTCTGTATATATAGAGGCTCCTGTAGTCATTAACCAGATTTTTAAAGTGTGTCCATTTCTGGGTCTATCTTGTTTTAGGCACTTAGAAGTGGGGTTTGGCTGGAGGGATGTATATTATCTTAATTTTTTTTTTTTTTGTCATAAAATAACATGAATGTAATCGTTAAAAATATAACTGTATATAATGGGCATAATAACTGTATATAATGGGCAAAACACTGTGTATAATCATGTATTGTATTATCATGACATTTTGGGGGATTGCTTGGTAAAAATGTTTCAGGATTTACTGGGAGGTCAAATCGTGACCTGGTCGAGTGCTGGAGGTGATAGAGTCGCGAGTCACTTGTATAGGTGTAAAAGAGATTTTGATTTGGGACTCCGCGGATCCAAGAAGAAGAAGGGGGATGAGCAAATCAGTACTGTGGCAGGAAGTGACTGCTTGATGACATCCAGGAGTAGCACTTACCTGCCCGAAGAAGAATCATGCCGTGTGGTCTGCCAGCGTCGCTGGATCGTTGGATGCGTAATATGCACTGTTTCTCATTTTTTGAAAGCCTCAGGGGGAGATTGTCTAAGGTAAAAACCCCGTTATCTGGGTTTTTACCGCATATTGGGATGCTATAAGCATCCCCCGCTGGGTTACCGCGGCGGGTGGCATCGCCTGAAAAATCTGGCGATGCCCCATAGAAGCCAATGGGCTTCTAACGCGAACCCACTGCCGCCCCGCACGGACCCCCACCGCCCAGCACGGACCCCCGCCGCCCCGCATTGCCCCCTCACCTGTGTCCGGGCAGCACAGAGCTGTGCTGCCGGGACTTGTGACCTCCTCCCTGCACTGATCCTCTTCCGGGTACAGGGAGGAGGAGAGCCCGGCGCAGCAGCGCCGGGTGTGGGAGGGAGGGGAGAGCCGCCGGGACCTGCTGTGACCCGGCGACTCTTACCGCAAAGGACAGCTCTTAAAGCAAGAGCTGTCCTTTGCTATAATTATCGCATATATTTGTTTTGTCATAATATAACATGAATGTTTTCGTTAAAAATATAACTATATATCGGGAATAATAACTGTATATAGCGGGCATAATACTATGTATAATCATGTACTATATAATAATGAATGTAATTGTTAAAAATATAACTGTATATAATGGGAATAATAACTGTATATAGCGGGCATAATACTATGTATAATCATGTACTGTATAATAATGAATGTAATTGTTAAAAATATAACTGTATATAACGGGAATAATAACTGTATATAGCGGGCATAATACTGTGTATACATGTAATCATGTACTGTATAATCATGACATTTTTGGGATTGCTTGATAAAAATCTTTCAGGATTTACCGTGAGGTCAAATCCTGACCTGGTCGAGTGCTGGAAGGGATAGAGTCGCGAGTCACTTGCAGAAGTGTAAAAGTGATTTTGATTTGGGACTCCGCGGATCCAAGGCCTGGTAGGATGAAGGGGGATGAGCAACTCAATAATCAGTACTGTGGCAGTAAGTTACTGCTTGATGACAGGGGCGGATCCAGGATAAAATGACAGGGGGGGCACCATGATAAAAGAGGGTTTAGGTGGGGGAGGGGGCGGTGTTAGTGGTGCCAGTGTACATGCTAAGAGAGCGGCAGAGAGAGGGTGGGAATGGGATTAAAAATAGGCGCTGGCATTTAAAGTACGCAGGCCCACCATGGCGACAAAAGCGAAGGATGTAGTTGTACGCGCGCCGAAGCCGCGCTCCGGAAAAGGGGTGTGGCCACTCAACAGAGGTGTGTCCTTGAGTGTAGTCTACAACACCATATACAACTTCTACACATTATGCAACAAAATACTAGACCCCTTTATACTTCCCCCTTACACATGATGCCAAATGGAATGAAACTAAATTCACATAATTCCACATGGATTGAGCCAAAATTCAAATAATGCCACATGGATTGTGTCAAAATTCACATAATGCCACACGGATTGAGCCAAAATTTACATAATAACACACGGATTTAGCCAAAATTCACATAATGCCAAATGGATTGAGCCAAAATTCACATAATGCCACATGGATTGTGTCAAAATTCACATAATGCCACATGGATTGAGCCAAAATTCACATAATGCCAAATGGATTGAGCCAAAATTCACATAATGCAACATGGATTGAGTCAAAATTCACATATTGCCACACAAATTGAGCCAAAATTCACATAATGCCACATGGATTGAGCCAAAATTCACATAATGCCACATGGATTGAGCCAAAATTCACATAATGCCACATGGATTGAGCCAAAATTCACATAATGCCACATGGATTGAGCCAAAATTCACATAATGCCACATGGATTGAGCCAAAATTCACATAATGCCACATGGATTGAGCCAAAATTCACATAATGCCACATGGATTGAGCCAAAATTCACATCATACCACACGGATTGAGCCAAAATTCACATAATGCCAAATGGATTGAGCCAAAATTCACATAATGCAACATGGATTGAGTCAAAATTCACATACTGCCACACGGATTGAGACAAAATTAACATAATACCACACGGATTGAGACAAAATTCACATAATGCCACATATATTGAGCCAAAATTCACATAATGCCACACGGATTGAGCCAGAATTCACATAATGCCACACAGATTAAGCCAAAATTCACAATACGCTTCATAAACAGGGACATTGTCCACCAAAGGCACGCATTAAACATTTACACCATAATGTCCATTACACGTTAAGTTACACGCCATTATGTCCATTATGTGTTATGCCAAACACCATAATGCCTATTAAAAATTATGCTACATAAATGCTGCTTATCTACATGCTCATTGCCAGAGGTTCCATGCTCGTTGCCATGTGGGATTACATGTTCATTGCTAAAGGGGAATACATGCTCGCGGTAAATGGGGGACAGCTGCCGCCAGGCAGAAGTGATAGCCACTGACAGTGGCAGAGCCTGGCTGTATTCAGAGCACTGCAGGTACCGACTATTTGAAATAATACCCCTTTCACACCAGAAATTGCATTCCCAGTTTGGCCCCTTTTACACCAGCCTAGTCCCTGCATTTTCTGGTGTGAGGGGGAGAGAAAACCACCCCTCCCCCCCCCCCCTTTTACCAGTTATCTCATTTAACTGGCTATATCTTTGGAAGCAACTGACCCATTTTCATGAGTATCATATTGAAGAACTTTTGAGTGATTTTGGTCCAGTGAAACTGGAACGTTTGGTTCCAGAGTAATCTGCCCTCAAAGAACAGCCATGAAATTACATTTCAAAAATAAAAAATCGGTTACACGCAATATCTCTGGAACCGATTGACCGATATGGACCAGCCTGGTATTATATTGAAGGCCCAGCGATTTGGAATTGAATGAGATCAACCACAAGCTTCTGTGATGCCAGGGCGGGAACTGGCAGCCGTCGGAACCGGGTGGGGGTCGGAATTGACGGGTCCCATATTATCCTATGGGGAAAAAACGTTACAGCTTTGGCAGGCGATATCTCCGGTTCCCGGGGGGCTAGAAACACGGGGCTGGGCTCGTTGGAAAGCCCTGGTTCTCAGCTACAAAATAAATGACAGGGGGGGCACGTGCCCGGGTGCCCCCCCCCTGAATCCGCCACTGCTTGATGACATCCAGGAGTAGCACTTATGTGCCCAAAGAAGGGTCACGCCGTAAGGTCTGCCAGCGTCGCTGGATCGTTGGATGGGCAATATGCACTGTTTCTCATTTTTTGAAAGCCTTAGTCTGTATATATAGAGGCTCCTGTAGTCATTAACCAGATTTTTAAAGTGTGTCCATTTCTGGGTCTATCTTGTTTTAGGCACTTAGAAGTGGGGTTTGGCTGGAGGGATGTATATTATCTTAATTTTTTTTTTTTGTCATAAAATAACATGAATGTAATCGTTAAAAATATAACTGTATATAATGGGCATAATAACTGTATATAATGGGCAAATCACTGTGTATAATCATGTATTGTATTATCATGACATTTTGGGGGATTGCTTGGTAAAAATGTTTCAGGATTTACTGTGAGGTCAAATCGTGACCTGGTCGAGTGCTGGAGGTGATAGAGTCGCGAGTCACTTGTATAGGTGTAAAAGAGATTTTGATTTGGGACTCCGCGGATCCAAGAAGAAGAAGAAGGGGGATGAGGAATCAGTACTGTGGCAGGAAGTGACTGCTTGATGACATCCAGGAGTAGCACTTACCTGCCCGAAGAAGAATCATGCCGTGAGGTCTGCCAGCGTCGCTGGATCGTTGGATGCGTAATATGCACTGTTTCTCATTTTTTGAAAGCCTCAGGGGGAGATTGTCTAAGGTAAAAACCCCGTTATCTGGGTTTTTACCGCATATTGGGATGCTAAAAGCATCCCCCGCTGGGTTACCGCGGCGGGTGGCATCGCCTGAAAAATCTGGCGATGCCCCATAGAAGCCAATGGGCTTCTAACGCGAACCCACTGCCGCCCCGCACGGACCCCCACCGCCCAGCACGGACCCCCGCCGCCCCGCATTGCCCCCTCACCTGTGTCCGGGCAGCACAGAGCTGTGCTGCCTGGACTTGTGACCTCCTCCCTGCACTGATCCTCTTCCGGGTGCAGGGAGGAGGAGAGCCCGGCGCAGCAGCGCCGGGTGTGGGAGGGAGGGGAGAGCCGCCGGGACCTGCTGTGACCCGGCGACTCTCACCGCAAAGGACAGCTCTTAAAGCAAGAGCTGTCCTTTGCTATAATTATCGCATATATTTGTTTTGTCATAATATAACATGAATGTATTCGTTAAAAATATAACTATATATCGGGAATAATAACTGTATATAGCGGGCATAATACTATGTATAATCATGTACTATATAATAATGAATGTAATTGTTAAAAATATAACTGTATATAATGGGAATAATAACTGTATATAGCGGGCATAATACTATGTATAATCATGTACTGTATAATAATGAATGTAATTGTTAAAAATATAACTGTATATAACGGGAATAATAACTGTATATAGCGGGCATAATACTGTGTATACATGTAATCATGTACTGTATAATCATGACATTTTTGGGATTGCTTGATAAAAATCTTTCAGGATTTACCGTGAGGTCAAATCCTGACCTGGTCGAGTGCTGGAAGGGATAGAGTCGCGAGTCACTTGCAGAAGTGTAAAAGTGATTTTGATTTGGGACTCCGCGGATCCAAGGCCTGGTAGGATGAAGGGGGATGAGCAACTCAATAATCAGTACTGTGGCAGTAAGTTACTGCTTGATGACATCCAGGAGTAGCACTTATGTGCCCAAAGAAGGGTCACGCCGTAAGGTCTGCCAGCGTCGCTGGATCGTTGGATGGGCAATATGCACTGTTTCTCATTTTTTGAAAGCCTTAGTCTGTATATATAGAGGCTCCTGTAGTCATTAACCAGATTTTTAAAGTGTGTCCATTTCTGGGTCTATCTTGTTTTAGGCACTTAGAAGTGGGGTTTGGCTGGAGGGATGTATATTATCTTAATTTTTTTTTTTTGTCATAAAATAACATGAATGTAATCGTTAAAAATATAACTGTATATAATGGGCATAATAACTGTATATAATGGGCAAATCACTGTGTATAATCATGTATTGTATTATCATGACATTTTGGGGGATTGCTTGGTAAAAATGTTTCAGGATTTACTGTGAGGTCAAATCGTGACCTGGTCGAGTGCTGGAGGTGATAGAGTCGCGAGTCACTTGTATAGGTGTAAAAGAGATTTTGATTTGGGACTCCGCGGATCCAAGAAGAAGAAGAAGGGGGATGAGGAATCAGTACTGTGGCAGGAAGTGACTGCTTGATGACATCCAGGAGTAGCACTTACCTGCCCGAAGAAGAATCATGCCGTGAGGTCTGCCAGCGTCGCTGGATCGTTGGATGCGTAATATGCACTGTTTCTCATTTTTTGAAAGCCTCAGGGGGAGATTGTCTAAGGTAAAAACCCCGTTATCTGGGTTTTTACCGCATATTGGGATGCTAAAAGCATCCCCCGCTGGGTTACCGCGGCGGGTGGCATCGCCTGAAAAATCTGGCGATGCCCCATAGAAGCCAATGGGCTTCTAACGCGAACCCACTGCCGCCCCGCACGGACCCCCACCGCCCAGCACGGACCCCCGCCGCCCCGCATTGCCCCCTCACCTGTGTCCGGGCAGCACAGAGCTGTGCTGCCTGGACTTGTGACCTCCTCCCTGCACTGATCCTCTTCCGGGTGCAGGGAGGAGGAGAGCCCGGCGCAGCAGCGCCGGGTGTGGGAGGGAGGGGAGAGCCGCCGGGACCTGCTGTGACCCGGCGACTCTCACCGCAAAGGACAGCTCTTAAAGCAAGAGCTGTCCTTTGCTATAATTATCGCATATATTTGTTTTGTCATAATATAACATTAATGTAATCGTTAAAAATATAACTATATATCGGGATAAATAACTGTATATAGCGGGCATAATACTATGTATAATCATGTACTATATAATAATGAATGTAATTGTTAAAAATATAACTGTATATAATGGGAATAATAACTGTATATAGCGGGCATAATACTATGTATAATCATGTACTGTATAATAATGAATGTAATTGTTAAAAATATAACTGTATATAACGGGAATAATAACTGTATATAGCGGGCATAATACTGTGTATACATGTAATCATGTACTGTATAATCATGACATTTTTGGGATTGCTTGATAAAAATCTTTCAGGATTTACTGTGAGGTCAAATCCTGACCTGGTCGAGTGCTGGAAGTGATAGAGTCGCGAGTCACTTGCAGAGGTGTAAAAGTGATTTTGATTTGGGACTCCGCGGATCCAAGGCCTGGCAGGATGAAGGGGGATAAGCAACTCAATAATCAGTACTGTGGCAGTAGTTTACTGCTTGATGACATCCAGGAGTAGCACTTACAGTATGTCATGTTTTACATCCTTGCTGGCAGGTCGCCAGAACGTACGCGCTGGCGACCCGCCAGCAGCCTCGCCAGCGAGGAGACTGAGACGCGCGTGCGTCTCACGCGCACGCGCGTCTCAGTCTCCGTCGCTAGCGCAACGGAAACCCTGTCCGTCTCCGCCTCAGGGAGACGGACAGGGTTAGGGGGGGTTAGGGGGGGTGCGGGCAGGCGGCGGGGACCCCGGGTTACCGCCGGCAAGCCGGCGGGGACCCGGGGGAACGGATCGAAGCGCCGTCGGAAGGGGACGCGTGCGCCGCTCGAGCGCGCGCGTCCCCTTCTCACCATCGCCATGGCGCTGGCGGGGGATGGCGGCTGGCGACGCCAGCGCCATCTCCTGCAAAGATGGGACCTGACCCATCTGTATGTGCCCAAAGAAGGGTCACGCCGTAAGGTCTGCCAGCGTCGCTGGATCGTTGGATGGGCAATATGCACTGTTTCTCATTTTTTGAAAGCCTCAGTCTGTTTATATAGAGGCTCCTGTAGTCATTAACCAGATTTTTAAAGTGTGTCCATTTCTGGGTCTATCTTGTTTTAGGCACTTAGAAGTGGGGTTTGGCTGGAGGGATGTATATTATCTTAATTTTTTTTTTTTTTGTCATAAAATAACATGAATGTAATCGTTAAAAATATAACTGTATATAATGGGCATAATAACTGTATATAATGGGCATAACACTGTGTATAATCATGTATTGTATTATCATGACATTTTGGGGGATTGCTTGGTAAAAATGTTTCAGGATTTACTGTGAGGTCAAATCGTGACCTGGTCGAGTGCTGGAGGTGATAGAGTCGCGAGTCACTTGTATAGGTGTAAAAGAGATTTTGATTTGGGACTCCGCGGATCCAAGAAGAAGAAGGGGGATGAGCAAATCAGTACTGTGGCAGGAAGTGACTGCTTGATGACATCCAGGAGTAGCACTTACCTGCCCGAAGAAGAATCATGCCGTGAGGTCTGCCAGCGTCGCTGGATCGTTGGATGCGTAATATGCACTGTTTCTAATTTTTTGAAAGCCTCAGGGGGAGATTGTCTAAGGTAAAAACCCCGTTATATGGGTTTTTACCGCATTTCTGGATGCTCTAAGCATCCCCCGCTGGGTTACCGCGGCGGGTGGCATCGCCTGAAAAATCTGGCGTTGCCCCATAGAAGCCAATGGGCTTCTAACGCGAACCCACTGCCGCCCCGCACGGACCCCCGTCGCCCTGCATTGCCCCCTCACCTGTGTCCGGGCAGCACAGAGCTGTGCTGCCTGGACTTGTGACCTACTCCCTGCACTGATCCTCTTCCGGGTGCAGGGAGGAGGAGAGCCCGGCGCAGCAGCGCCGGGTGTGGGAGGGAGGGGAGAGCCGCCGGGAACTGCTGTTACCCGGCGACTCTCACCGCAAAGGACAGCTCTTAAAGCAAGAGCTGTCCTTTGCTATAATTATCGCATATATTTGTTTTGTCATAAAATAACATGAATGTAATCGTTAAAAATATAACTATATATATCGGGAAAAATAACTGTATATAGCGGGCATAATACTATGTATAATCATGTACTATATAATAATGAATGTAATTGTTAAAAATATAACTGTATATAACGGTAATAATAACTGTATATAGCGGGCATTATACTATGTATAATCATGTACTGTATAATAATGAATGTAATTGTTAAAAATATAACTGTATATAACGGGAATAATAACTGTATATAGCGGGCATAATACTGTGTATACATGTAATCCTGTACTGTATAATCATGACATTTTTGGGATTGCTTGATAAAAATCTTTCAGGATTTACTGTGAGGTCAAATCCTGACCTGGTCGAGTGCTGGAAGTGATAGAGTCGCGAGTCACTTGCAGAGGTGTAAAAGTGATTTTGATTTGGGACTCCGCGGATCCAAGGCCTTGTAGGATGAAGGGGGATGAGCAACTCAATAATCAGTACTGTGGCAGTAAGTTACTGCTTAATGACATCCAGGAGTAGCACTTATGTGCCCAAAGAAGGGTCACGCCGTAAGGTCTGCCAGAGTCGCTGGATCGTTGGATGGGCAATATGCACTGTTTCTCATTTTTGAAAGCCTTAGTCTGTTTATATAGAGGCTCCTGTAGTCATTAACCAGATTTTTAAAGTGTGTCCATTTCTAGGTCTATCTTGTTTTAGGCACTTAGAAGTGGGGTATGGCTGGAGGGATGTATATTATCTTAATTTTTTTTTGTCATAAAATAACATGAATGTAATCGTTAAAAATATAACTGTATATAATGGGCATAATAACTGTATATAATGGGCAAAACACTGTGTATAATCATGTATTGAATTATCATGACATTTTGGGGGATTGCTTGGTAAAAATGTTTCAGGATTTACTGTGAGGTCAAATCGTGACCTGGTCGAGTGCTGGAGGTGATAGAGTCGCGAGTCACTTGTATAGGTGTAAAAGAGATTTTGATTTGGGACTCCACGGATCCAAGAAGAAGAAGGGGGATGAGCAAATCAGTACTGTGGCAGGAAGTGACTGCTTGATGACATCCAGGAGTAGCACTTACCTGCCCGAAGAAGAATCATGCCGTGAGGTCTGCCAGCGTCGCTGGATCGTTGGATGCGTAATATGCACTGTTTCTCATTTTTTGAAAGCCTCAGGGGGAGATTGTCTAAGGTGGAAATGCGGTAAAACCCCCATTATCAGGGTTTTTACCGCATTGCGGGATGCTCTAAGCATCCCCCGCTGGGTTACCGCGGCGGGTGGCATCGCCAGAAAAATCTGGCGATGCCCCATAGAAGCCAATGGGCTTCTAACGCGAACCCACTGCCGCCCCGCACGGACCCCCGCCGCCCAGCACGGACCCCCGCCGCCCCGCATTGCCCCCTCACCTGTGTCCGGGCAGCACAGAGCTGTGCTGTCTGGACTTGTGACCTCCTCCCTGCACTGATCCTCTTCCGGGTGCAGGGAGGAGGAGAGCCCGGCGCAGCAGCGCCGGGTGTGGGAGGGAGGGGAGAGCCGCCGGAACCTGCTGTGACCCGGCGACTCTCACCGCAAAGGACAGCTCTTAAAGCAAGAGCTGTCCTTTGCTATAATTATCACATATATTTGTTTTGTCATAAAATAACATGAATGTAATCGTTAAAAATATAACTATATATCGGGAATAATAACTGTATATAGCGGGCATAATACTATGTATAGTCATGTACTATATAATAATGAATGTAACTGTTAAAAATATAACTGTATATAACGGGAATAATAACTGTATATAGCGGGCATAATACTGTGTATACATGTAATCATGTACTGTATAATCATGACATTTTAGGGATTGCTTGAAAAAAATCTTTCAGGATTTACTGTGAGGTCAAATCCTGACCTGGTCGAGTGCTGGAAGTGATAGAGTCGCGAGTCAATTGCAGAGGTGTAAAAGTGATTTTGATTTGGGACTCCGCGGATCCAAGGCCTGGTAGGATGAAGGGGGATGAGCAACTCAATAATCAGTACTGTGGCAGTAAGTTACTGCTTGAAGACATCCAGGAGTAGCACTTATGTGCCCAAAGAAGGGTCACGCCGTAAGGTCTGCCAGCGTCGCTGGATCGTTGGATGGGCAATATGCACTGTTTCTCATTTTTTGAAAGCCTCAGTCTGTTTATATAGAGGCTTCTGTAGTCATTAACCAGATTTTTAAAGTGTGTCCATTTCTGGGTCTATCTTGTTTTAGGCACTTAGAAGTGGGGTTTGGCTGGAGGGATGTATATTATCTTAATTTTTTTTTTTTGGCATAAAATAACATGAATGTAATCGTTAAAAATATAACTGTATATAATGGGCATAATAACTGTATATAATGGGCATAACACTGTGTATAATCATGTATTGTATTATCATGACATTTTGGGGGATTGCTTGGTAAAAATGTTTCAGGATTTACTGTGAGGTCAAATCGTGACCTGGTCGAGTGCTGGAGGTGATAGAGTCGCGAGTCACTTGTATAGGTGTAAAAGAGATTTTGATTTGGGACTCCGCGGATCCAAGAAGAAGAAGGGGGATGAGCAAATCAGTACTGTGGCAGGAAGTGACTGCTTGATGACATCCAGGAGTAGCACTTACCTGCCCGAAGAAGAATCATGCCGTGAGGTCTGCCAGTGTCGCTGGATCGTTGGATGCGTAATATGCACTGTTTCTCATTTTTTGAAAGCCTCAGGGGGAGATTGTCTAAGGTGAAAATGCGGTAAAAACCCCGTTATCTGGGTTTTTACCGCATTTCGGGATGCTCTAAGCATCCCCCGCTGGGTTACCACGGCGGGTGGCATCGCCAGAAAAATCTGGCAATGCCCCATAGAAGCCAATGGGCTTCTAACGCGAACCCACTGCCGCCCCGCACGAACCCCCGCCGCCCAGCACGGACCCCCGCCGCCTCGCATTGCCCCCTCACCTGTGTCCGGGCAGCACTGAGCTGTGCTGCCTGGACTTGTGACCTCCTCCCTGCACTGATCCTCTTCCGGGTGCAGGGAGGAGGAGAGCCCGGCGCAGCAGCGCCGGGTGTGGGAGGGAGGGGAGAGCCGCCGGGACCTGCTGTGACCCGGCGACTCTCACCGCAAAGGACAGCTCTTAAAGCAAGAGCTGTCCTTTGCTATAATTATCGCATATATTTGTTTTGTCATAAAATAACATGAATGTAATCGTTAAAAATATAACTATATGTCGGGAATAATAACTGTATATAGCGGGCATAATACTATGTATAATCATGTACTATATAATAATGAATGTAATTGTTAAAAATATAACTGTATATAACGGGAATAATAACTGTATATAGCGGGCATAATGCTATGTATAATCATGTACTGTATAATAATGAATGTAATTGTTAAAAATATAACTGTATATAACGGGAATAATAACTGTATATAGCGGGCATAATACTGTGTATACATCTTATACATGTTATATTTTTAACGATTACATTCATGTTATATTATGACAAAACAAATATATGCGATAATTATAGCAAAGGACAGCTCTTGCTTTAAGAGCTGTCCTTTGCGGTGAGAGTCGCCGGGTCACAGCAGGTCCCGGCGGCTCTCCCCTACCTCCCACACCCGGCGCTGCTGCGCCGGGCTCTCCTCCTCCCTGCACCCGGAAGAGGATCAGTGCAGGGAGGAGGTCACAAGTCCAGGCAGCACAGCTCTGTGCTGCCCGGACACAGGTGAGGGGGCAATGCGGGGCGGCGGGGGTCCGTGCTGGGCGGTGGGGGTCCGTGCAGGGCGGCAGTGGGTTCGCGTTAGAAGCCCATTGGCTTCTATGGGGCATCGCCAGATTTTTCAGGCGATGCCACCCGCCGCGGTAACCCAGCGGGGGATGCTTAGAGCATCCCGAAATGCGGTAAAAACCCAGATAACGGGGTTTTTACCTTAGACAATCTCCCCCTGAGGCTTTCAAAAAATGAGAAACAGTGCATATTACGCATCCAACGATCCAGCGACGCTGGCAGACCTCACGGCATGATTCTTCTTCGGGCAGGTAAGTGCTACTCCTGGATGTCATCAAGCAGTCACTTCCTGCCACAGTACTGATTTGCTCATCCCCCTTCTTCTTCTTGGATCCGCGGAGTCCCAAATCAAAATCTCTTTTACACCTATACAAGTGACTCGCGACTCTATCACCTCCAGCACTCGACCAGGTCACGATTTGACCTCACAGTAAATCCTGAAACATTTTTACCAAGCAATCCCCCAAAATGTCATGATAATACAATACATGATTATACACAGTGTTATGCCCATTATATACAGTTATTATGCCCATTATATACAGTTATATTTTTAACGATTACATTCATGTTATTTTATGACAAAAAAAAAATATTAAGATAATATACATCCCTCCAGCCAAACCCCACTTCTAAGTGCCTAAAACAAGATAGACCCAGAAATGGACACACTTTAAAAATCTGGTTAATGACTACAGGAGCCTCTATATAAACAGACTGAGGCTTTCAAAAAATGAGAAACAGTGCATATTGCCCATCCAACGATCCAGCGACGCTGGCAGACCTTACGGCGTGACCCTTCTTTGGGCACATAAGTGCTACTCCTGGATGTCATCAAGCAGTAACTTACTGCCACAGTACTGATTATTGAGTTGCTCATCCCCCTTCATCCTACCAGGCCTTGGATCCGCGGAGTCCCAAATCAAAATCACTTTTACACCTCTGCAAGTGACTCGCGACTCTATCACTTCCAGCACTCGACCAGGTCAGGATTTGACCTCACAGTAAATCCTGAAAGATTTTTATCAAGCAATCCCAAAAATGTCATGGTTATACAGTACATGATTACATGTATACACAGTATTATGCCCGCTATATACAGTTATTATTCCCGTTATATACAGTTATATTTTTAACAATTACATTCATTATTATACAGTACATGATTATACATAGTATTATGCCCGCTATATACAGTTATTATTCCCGTTATATACAGTTATATTTTTAACAATTACATTCATTATTATATAGTACATGATTATACATAGTATTATGCCCGCTATATACAGTTATTATTCCCGATATATAGTTATATTTTTAACGATTACATTCATGTTATTTTATGACAAAACAAATATATGCGATAATTATAGCAAAGGACAGCTCTTGCTTTAAGAGCTGTCCTTTGCGGTGAGAGTCGCAGGGTCACAGCAGGTCCCGGCAGCTCTCCCCTCCCTCCCACACCCAGCGCTGTTGCGCCGGGCTCTCCTCCTCCCTGCACCCGGAAGAGGATCAGTCCCGGGAGGAGGTCACAAGTCCAGGCAGCACAGCTCTGTGCTGCCCGGACACAGGTGAGGGGGCAATGCGGGGCGGCGGGGGTCCGTGCTGGGCGGCGGGGGTCCGTGCGGGGCGGCAGTGGGTTCGCGTTAGAAGCCCATTGGCTTCTATGGGGCATCGCCAGATTTTTTGGCGATGCCACCCGCCGCGGTAACCCAGCGGAGGATGCTTAGAGCATCCCGCAATGCAGTAAAACCCCCGATAATGGTGGTTTTACCGCATTTCCACCTTAGACAATCTTCCCCTGAGGCTTTCAAAAAATGAGAAACAGTGCATATTACGCATCCAACGATCCAGCGACGCTGGCAGACCTCACGGCATGATTCTTCTTCGGGCAGGTAAGTGCTACTCCTGGATGTCATCAAGCAGTCACTTCTTGCCACAGTACTGATTTGCTCATCCCCCTTCTTCTTCTTGGATCCGCGGAGTCCCAAATCAAAATCTCTTTTCCACCTATACAAGTGACTCGCGACTCTATCACCTCCAGCACTCGACCAGGTCACGATTTGACCTCACAGTAAATCCTGAAACATTTTTACCAAGCAATCCCCCAAAATGTCATGATAATACAATACATGATTATACACAGTGTTTTGCCCATTATATAGAGTTATTATGCCCATTATATACAGTTATATTTTTAACGATTACATTCATGTTATTTTATGACAAAAAAAAAAAAATTAAGATAATATACATCCCTCCAGCCAAACCCCACTTCTAAGTACCTAAAACAAGATAGACTCAGAAATGGACACACTTTAAAAATCTGGTTAATGACTACAGGAGCCTCTATATAAACAGACTAAGGCTTTCAAAAAATGAGAAACAGTGCATATTGCCCATCCAACGATCCAGCGACGCTGGCAGACCTTACGGCGTGACCCTTCTTTGGGCACATAAGTGCTACTCCTGGATGTCATCAAGCAGTAACTTACTGCCACAGTACTGATTATTGAGTTGCTCATCCCCCTTCATCCTACCAGGCCTTGGATCCGCGGAGTCCCAAATCAAAATCACTTTTACACCTCTGCAAGTGACTCGCGACTCTATCCCTTCCAGAACTCGACCAGGTCAGGATTTGACCTCACAGTAAATCCTGAAAGAATTTTATCAAGCAATCCCAAAAATGACATGATTATACAGTACATGATTACATGTATACACAGTATTATGCCCGCTATATACAGTTATTATTTCCGTTATATATATACAGTTATATTTTTAAAAATTACATTCATTATTATACAATACATGATTATACATAGTATTATGCCCGCTATATACAGTTATTATTCCCGTTATATACAGTTATATTTTTAACAATTACATTCATTATTATATAGTACATGATTATACATAGTATTATGCCCGCTATATACAGTTATTATTCCCGATATATAGTTATATTTTTAACGATTACATTCATGTTATTTTATGACAAAACAAATATATGCGATAATTATAGCAAAGGACAGCTCTTGCTTTAAGAGCTGTCCTTTGCGGTGAGAGTCGCCGGGTCACAGCAGGTCCCGGCGGCTCTCCCCTACCTCCCACACCCGGCGCTGCTGCGCCGGGCTCTCCTCCTCCCTGCACCCGGAAGAGGATCAGTGCAGGGAGGAGGTCACAAGTCCAGGCAGCACAGCTCTGTGCTGCCCGGACACAGGTGAGGGGGCAATGCGGGGCGGCGGGGGTCCGTGCTGGGCGTCGGGGGTCCGTGCGGGGCGGCAGTGGGTTCGCGTTAGAAGCCCATTGGCTTCTATGGGGCATCGCCAGATTTTTCAGGCGATGCCACCCGCCGCGGTAACCCAGCGGGGGATGCTTAGAGCATCCCGAAATGCGGTAAAAACCCAGATAACGGGGTTTTTACTTTAGACAATCTCCCCCTGAGGCTTTCAAAAAATGAGAAACAGTGCATATTACGCATCCAACGATCCAGCGACGCTGGCAGACCTCACGGCATGATTCTTCTTCGGGCAGGTAAGTGCTACTCCTGGATGTCATCAAGCAGTCACTTCCTGCCACAGTACTGATTTGCTCATCCCCCTTCTTCTTCTTGGATCAGCGGAGTCCCAAATCAAAATCTCTTTTACACCTATACAAGTGACTCGCGACTCTATCACCTCCAGCACTCGACCAGGTCACGATTTGACCTCACAGTAAATCCTGAAACATTTTTACCAAGCAATCCCCCAAAATGTCATGATAATACAATACATGATTATACACAGTGTTTTGCCCATTATATACAGTTATTATGCCCATTATATACAGTTATATTTTTAACGATTACATTCATGTTATTTTATGACAAAAAAAAAAAATTAAGATAATATACATCCCTCCAGCCAAACCCCACTTCTAAGTGCCTAAAACAAGATAGACCCAGAAATGGACACACTTTAAAAATCTGGTTAATGACTACAGGAGCCTCTATATAAACAGACTAAGGCTTTCAAAAAATGAGAAACAGTGCATATTGCCCATCCAACGATCCAGCGACGCTGGCAGACCTTACGGCGTGACCCATCTTTGGGCACATAAGTGCTACTCCTGGATGTCATCAAGCAGTAACTTACTGCCACAGTACTGATTATTGAGTTGCTCATCCCCCTTCATCCAACCAGGCCTTGGATCCGCGGAGTCCCAAATCAAAATCACTTTTACACCTCTGCAAGTGACTCGCGACTCTATCCCTTCCAGCACTCGACCAGGTCAGGATTTGACCTCACGGTCAATCCTGAAAGATTTTTATCAAGCAATCCCAAAAATGTCATGATTATACAGTACATGATTACATGTATACACAGTATTATGCCCGCTATATACAGTTATTATTCCCGTTATATACAGTTATATTTTTAACAATTACATTCATTATTATACAGTACATGATTATACATAGTATTATGCCCGCTATATACAGTTATTATTCCCGATATATAGTTATATTTTTAACGATTACATTCATGTTATATTATGACAAAACAAATATATGCGATAATTATAGCAAAGGACAGCTCTTGCTTTAAGAGCTGTCCTTTGCGGTGAGAGTCGCCGGGTCACAGCAGGTCCCGGCGGCTCTCCCCTCCCTCCCACACCCGGCGCTGCTGCGCCGGGCTCTCCTCCTCCCTGCACCCGGAAGAGGATCAGTGCAGGGAGGAGGTCACAAGTCCAGGCAGCACAGCTCTGTGCTGCCCGGACACAGGTGAGGGGGCAATGCGGGGCGGCGGGGGTCCGTGCTGGGCGGTGGGGGTCCGTGCAGGGCGGCAGTGGGTTCGCGTTAGAAGCCCATTGGCTTCTATGGGGCATCGCCAGATTTTTCAGGCGATGCCACCCGCCACGGTAACCCAGCGGGGGATGCTTAGAGCATCCCGAAATGCGGTAAAAACCCAGATAACGCGGTTTTTACCTTAGACAATCTCCCCCTGAGGCTTTCAAAAAATGAGAAACAGTGCATATTATGCATCCAACGATCCAGCGACGCTGGCAGACCTCACGGCATGATTCTTCTTCGGGCAGGTAAGTGCTACTCCTGGATGTCATGAAGCAGTCACTTCCTGCCACAGTACTGATTTGCTCATCCCCCTTCTTCTTCTTGGATCCGCGGAGTCCCAAATCAAAATCTCTTTTACACCTATACAAGTGACTCGCGACTCTATCACCTCCAGCACTCGACCAGGTCACGATTTGACCTCACAGTAAATCCTGAAACATTTTTACCAAGCAATCCCCCAAAATGTCATGATAATACAATACATGATTATACACAGTGTTTTGCCCATTATATACAGTTATTATGCCCATAATATACAGTTATATTTTTAACGATTACATTCATGTTATTTTATGACAAAAAAAAAATATTAAGATAATATACATCCCTCCAGCCAAACCCCACTTCTAAGTGCCTAAAACAAGATAGACCCAGAAATGGACACACTTTAAAAATCTGGTTAATGACTACAGGAGCCTCTATATAAACAGACTGAGGCTTTCAAAAAATGAGAAACAGTGCATATTGCCCATCCAACGATCCAGCGACGCTGGCAGACCTTACGGCGTGACCCTTCTTTGGGCACATAAGTGCTACTCCTGGATGTCATCAAGCAGTAACTTACTGCCACAGTACTGATTATTGAGTTGCTCATCCCCCTTCATCCTACCAGGCCTTGGATCCGCGGAGTCCCAAATCAAAATCACTTTTACACCTCTGCAAGTGACTCGCGACTCTATCACTTCCAGCACTCGACCAGGTCAGGATTTGACCTCACAGTAAATCCTGAAAGATTTTTATCAAGCAATCCCAAAAATGTCATGGTTATACAGTACATGATTACATGTATAAACAGTATTATGCCCGCTATATACAGTTATTATTCCCGTTATATACAGTTATATTTTTAACAATTACATTCATTATTATACAGTACATGATTATACATAGTATTATGCCCGCTATATACAGTTATTATTCCCGTTATATACAGTTATATTTTTAACAATTACATTCATTATTATATAGTACATGATTATACATAGTATTATGCCCGCTATATACAGTTATTATTCCCGATATATAGTTATATTTTTAACGATTACATTCATGTTATTTTATGACAAAACAAATATATGCGATAATTATAGCAAAGGACAGCTCTTGCTTTAAGAGCTGTCCTTTGCGGTGAGAGTCGCAGGGTCACAGCAGGTCCCGGCAGCTCTCCCCTCCCTCCCACACCCAGCGCTGTTGCGCCGGGCTCTCCTCCTCCCTGCACCCGGAAGAGGATCATTGCCGGGAGGAGGTCACAAGTCCAGGCAGCACAGCTCTGTGCTGCCCGGACACAGGTGAGGGGGCAATGCGGGGCGGCGGGGGTCCGTGATGGGCGGCGGGGGTCCGTGCGGGGCGGCGGGGGTCCGTGCTGGGCGGCGGGGGTCCGTGCTGGGCGGCGGGGGTCCGTGCGGGGCGGCAGTGGGTTTGCGTTAGAAGCCCATTGGCTTCTATGGGGCATCGCCAGATTTTTCTGGCGATGCCACCCGCCGCGGTAACCCAGCGGAGGATGCTTAGAGCATCCCGCAATGCAGTAAAACCCCCGATAATGGTGGTTTTACCGCATTTCCACCTTAGACAATCTCCCCCTGAGGCTTTCAAAAAATGAGAAACAGTGCATATTACGCATCCAACGATCCAGCGACGCTGGCAGACCTCACGGCATGATTCTTCTTCGGGCAGGTAAGTGCTACTCCTGGATGTCATCAAGCAGTCACTTCCTGCCACAGTACTGATTTGCTCATCCCCCTTCTTCTTCTTGGATCCGCGGAGTCCCAAATCAAAATCTCTTTTACACCTATACAAGTGACTCGCGACTCTATCACCTCCAGCACTCGACCAGGTCACGATTTGACCTCACAGTAAATCCTGAAACATTTTTACCAAGCAATCCCCCAAAATGTCATGATAATACAATACATGATTATACACAGTGTTTTGCCCATTATATACAGTTATTATGCCCATTATATACAGTTATATTTTTAACGATTACATTCATGTTATTTTATGACAAAAAAAAAAATTAAGATAATATACATCCCTCCAGCCAAACCCCACTTCTAAGTACCTAAAACAAGATAGACTCAGAAATGGACACACTTTAAAAATCTGGTTAATGACTACAGGAGCCTCTATATAAACAGACTGAGGCTTTCAAAAAATGAGAAACAGTGCATATTGCCCATCCAACGATCCAGCGACGCTGGCAGACCTTACAGCGTGACCCTTCTTTGGGCACATAAGTGCTACTCCTGGATGTCATCAAGCAGTAACTTACTGCCACAGTACTGATTATTGAGTTGCTCATCCCCCTTCATCCTACCAGGCCTTGGATCCGCGGAGTCCCAAATCAAAATCACTTTTACACCTCTGCAAGTGACTCGCGACTCTATCCCTTCCAGAACTCGACCAGGTCAGGATTTGACCTCACAGTAAATCCTGAAAGAATTTTATCAAGCAATCCCAAAAATGACATGATTATACAATACATGATTACATGTATACACAGTATTATGCCCGCTATATACAGTTATTATTTCCGTTATATATATACAGTTATATTTTTAAAAATTACATTCATTATTATACAATACATGATTATACATAGTATTATGCCCGCTATATACAGTTATTATTCCCGTTATATGCAGTTATATTTTTAACAATTACATTCATTATTATACAGTACATGATTATACATAGTATTATGCCCGCTATATACAGTTATTATTCCCGTTATATACAGTTATATTTTTAACAATTACATTCATTATTATATAGTACATGATTATACATAGTATTATGCCCGCTATATACAGTTATTATTCCCGATATATAGTTATATTTTTAACGATTACATTCATGTTATTTTATGACAAAACAAATATATGTGATAATTATAGCAAAGGACAGCTCTTGCTTTAAGAGCTGTCCTTTGCGGTGAGAGTCGCCGGGTCACAGCAGTTCCCGGCGGCTCTCCCCTCCCTCCCACACCTGGCGCTGCTGCGCCGGGCTCTCCTCCTCCCTGCACCCGGAAGAGGATCAGTGCCGGGAGGAGGTCACAAGTCCAGGCAGCACAGCTCTGTGCTGCCCGGACACAGGTGAGGGGGATATGCGGGGCGGCGGGGGTCCGTGCGGGGCGGCAGAGGGTTTGCGTTAGAAGCCCATTGGCTTCTATGGGGCATCGCCAGATTTTTCTGGCGATGCCACCCACCGCGGTAACCCAGCGGGGGATGCTTAGAGCATCCCAATATGCGGTAAAAACCCAGATAACGGGGTTTTTACCTTAGACAATCTCCCCCTGAGGCTTCAAAAAATGAGAAACAGTGCATATTACGCATCCAACGATCCAGCGATGCTGGCAGACCTCACGGCATGATTCTTCTTCGGGCAGGTAAGTGCTACTCCTGGATGTCATCAAGCAGTCACTTCCTGCCACAGTACTGATTTGCTCATCCCCCTTCTTCTTCTTGGATCCGCGGAGTCCCAAATCAAAATCTCTTTTACACCTATACAAGTGACTCGCGACTCTATCACCTCCAGCAGTCGAACAGGTCACGATTTGACCTCACAGTAAATCCTGAAACATTTTTACCAAGCAATCCCCCAAAATGTCATGATAATACAATACATGATTATACACAGTGTTATGCCCATTATATACAGTTATTATGCCCATTATATACAATTATATTTTTAACGATTACATTCATGTTATTTTATGACCAAAAAAAAAAAAATTAAGATAATATACATCCCTCCAGCCAAACCCCACTTCTAAGTGCCTAAAACAAGATAGACCCAGAAATGGACACACTTTAAAAATCTGGTTAATGACTACAGGAGCCTCTATATAAACATACTGAGGCTTTCAAAAAATGAGAAACAGTGCATATTGCCCATCCAACGATCCAGCGACGCTGGCAGACCTTAAGGCGTGACCCTTCTTTGGGCACATAAGTGCTACTCCTGGATGTCATCAAGCAGTAACTTACTGCCACAGTACTGATTATTGAGTTGCTCATCCCCCTTCATCCTACCAGGCCTTGGATCCGCGGAGTCCCAAATCAAAATCACTTTTACACCTCTGCAAGTGACTCGCGACTCTATCACTTCCAGCACTCGACCAGGTCAGGATTTGACTTCACAGTAAATCCTGAAAGATTTTTATCAAGCAATCCCAAAAATTTCATGATTATACAGTACATGATTACATGTATACACAGTATTATGCCCGCTATATACAGTTATTATTCCCGTTATATACAGTTATATTTTTAACAATTACATTCATTATTATACAGTACATGATTATACATAGTATTATGCCCGCTATATACAGTTATTATTCCCGTTCTATACAGTTATATTTTTAACTATTACATTCATTATTATACAGTACATGATTATACATAGTATTATGCCTGCTATATACAGTTATTATTCCCAATATATACAGTTATATTTTTAACAATTACATTCATTATTATAGAGTACATGATTATACATAGTATTATGCCCGCTATATACAGTTATTATTCCCGATATACAGTTATATTTTTAACGATTACATTCATGTTATTTTATGACAAAACAAATATATGCGATAATTATAGCAAAGGACAGCTCTTGCTTTAAGAGCTGTCCTTTGCGGTGAGAGTCGCCGGGTCACAGCAGGTCCTGGCGGCTCTCCCCTCCCTCCCACACCCGGCGCTGCTGCGCCGGGCTCTCCTCCTCCCTGCACCTGGAAGAGGATCAGTGCAGGGAGGAGGTCACAAGTCCAGGCAGCACAGCTCTGTGCTTCCCGGACACAGGTGAGGGGGCAATGCGGGGCGGCGGGGGTCCGTGCTGGGCGGCGGGGGTCCGTGCGGGGCGGCGGGGGTCCGTGCTGGGCGGCGGGGGTCCGTGCGGGGCGGCAGTGGGTTCGCGTTAGAAGCCCATTGGCTTCTATGGAAAAATCTGGTGGTAACCCAGCGGGGGATGCTTAGAGCATCCCGAAATGCGGTAAAAACCCCGATAACGGGGTTTTTACCGCATTTTCACCTTAGACAATCTCCCACTGAGGCTTTCAAAAAATGAGAAAAAGGGCATATTACGCATCCAACGATCCAGCGACGCTGGCAGACCTCACGGCATGATTCTTCTTCGGGCAGGTAAGTGCTACTCCTGGATGTCATCAAGCAGTCACTTCCTGCCACAGTACTGATTATTGATTTGCTCATCCCCCTTCTTCCTACAAGGCCTTGGATGCGCGGAGTCACAAATCAAAATCACTTTTACACCTCTGCAAGTGACTCGCGACTCTATCACTTCCAACACTCGACCAGGTCACAATTTGACCTCACAGTAAATCCTGAAAGATTTTTACCAAGCAATCCCCCAAAATGTCATGATAATACAATACATGATTATACACAGTGTTATGCCCATTATATACAGTTATCATGCCCATTATATACAGTTATATTTTTAACGATTACATTCATGTTATTTTATCACAAAAAAAAATTAAGATAATATACATCCCTCCAGCCAAACCCCACTTCTAAGTGCCTAAGACAAGATAGACCCAGTTCCCGTTTTTTGGCCCCCATTTCTCTCATTACCTTTAAAAATGTCTCTGATTCCCCCTCAACTTCCACCTCTCTCCTCTACTTTCTTCTTGCTACACCATCTCTCTTCTCCTCCAGCCTCTCACTTCTCTACAACCTCTGCTCACTACTGCTGGGACTGTTTAGAATGTTCAGGTACTAGACATTCCATTTCATTGTGATGTCACAATAGGGGCATGGCCAGAATTGTTGCTATGGGAGGTGTTGCTATGTGCAGCTCTGGTGGCATCTGTTTCTGCCTGCCATTTTCAATCCACTCTATGTACACAATACATATTCTAATGTTGTATCTCTAGACACCCTCTTCTTCTGTGTCAGGCCCCCCCTCCACGAATTTACACCCCACCATCTTCTTCGATTATGCCCGCTATATACAGTTATTATTTCCGTTATATACAGTTATATTTTTAATGATTACATTCATGATTATACAGTACATGATTATAAACAGTATTATGCCCGCTATATACAGTTATTATTCCCGATATACAGTTATATTTTTAACGATTACATTCATGTTATTCTATGACAAAAAAAATTAAGATAATATACATTCCTTCAGTCACACCCCACTTCTAAGTGCCTAAGACAAGATAGACCCAGAAATGAACACAATTGAAAAATGTGGTGAATGACTAGAGGAGCCTCTATATAAACAGACTGAGGCTTTCAAAAAATGAGAAACAGTGCATATTGCCCATCAAACGATCCAGCGACGCTGGCAGACCTTAGGGCGTGATCGTTCTTCGGGCACGTAAGTGCTACTCCTGGATGTCATCAAGCAGTAACTTACTGCCACAGTACTGATTATTGAGTTGCTCATCCTCCTTCTTCCTACCTGATTTATGTTTGAGCTAATTTCTCATACAGTTTTTTTCTTGGTGTTCCTGTTTTTTGGCCCCCAATTCTCTCATTACCTTTGAAAATGTCTCTGATTCCCTCTCAACTCCCACCTCTCTCCTCTACTTTCTTCTTGCTACACCATCTCTCTTCTCCTCCAGCCTCTCATTTCTCTACTACCTCTGCTCACTACTGCTGGGACTGTTTAGAATGTTCAGGTACTAGACATTCCATTTCATTGTGATGTCACAATAGGGGCATGGCCAGAAATGTTGCTATGGGATGTGTTGCTATGTGCAGCTCTGGTGGCATCTGTTTCTGCCTGCCATTTTCAATCCACTCTATGTACACAATACATATTCGAATGGTGTATCTCTAGACACCCTCTTCTTCTGTGTCAGGCCCCCCTCCACGAATTTACACCCCACCATCTTCTTCGATGCGCACCCCCGAACTTACACCCCAACCTCTTCTTCTTTGACAGGCCCCCCCACGAATTTACACCCCACCCTCTTCTTCTTCGACGCCCACCCACAAACTTACCTCCAACCCTCTTCTTCTTTGACAGGCCCCCCAATGAACTTACACCCCACCCTCTTCTTCTTTGGCAGGTCCCCCACGAACTTACACCACACCCTCTTCTTCTTCTACGCCTACCCACGAACTTACACCCCACCCTCTTCTTCTTTGACGCCCACCCACGAACTTACAACCCACAGACTGAGGCTTTCAAAAAATGAGAAACAGTGCATATTGCCCATCCAACGATCCAGCGACGCTGGCACACCTCACGGCATGATCCTTCTTCGGGCAGGTAAGTGCTACTCCTGGATGTCATCAAGCAGTCACTTCCTGCCACAGTACTGATTATTGATTTGCTCATCCCCCTTCTTCCTACAAGGCCTTGGATGCGCGGAGTCACAAATCAAAATCACTTTTACACCTCTGCAAGTGACTCGCGACTCTATCACTTCCAACACTCGACCAGGTCACAATTTGACCTCACAGTAAATCCTGAAAGATTTTTACCAAGCAATCCCCCAAAATGTCATGATAATACAATGCATGATTATACACAGTGTTATGCCCATTATATACAGTTATCATGCCCATTATATACAGTTATATTTTTAACGATTACATTCATGTTATTTTATCACAAAAAAAAATTAAGATAATATACATCCCTCCAGCCAAACCCACTTCTAAGTGCCTAAGACAAGATAGACCCAGTTCCCGTTTTTTGGCCCCCATTTCTCTCATTACCTTTAAAAATGTCTCTGATTCCCCCTCAACTTCCACCTCTCTCCTCTACTTTCTTCTTGCTACACCATCTCTCTTCTCCTCCAGCCTCTCACTTCTCTACAACCTCTGCTCACTACTGCTGGGACTGTTTAGAATGTTCAGGTACTAGACATTCCATTTCATTGTGATGTCACAATAGGGGCATGGCCAGAATTGTTGCTATGGGAGGTGTTGCTATGTGCAGCTCTGGTGGCATCTGTTTCTGCCTGCCATTTTCAATCCACTCTATGTACACAATACATATTCTAATGTTGTATCTCTATACACCCTCTTCTTCTGTGTCAGGCCCCCCCTCCACGAATTTACACCCCACCATCTTCTTTGATTATGCCCGCTATATACAGTTATTATTTCCGTTATATACAGTTATATTTTTAATGATTACATTCATGATTATACAGTACATGATTATAAACAGTATTATGCCCGCTATATACAGTTATTATTCCCGATATACAGTTATATTTTTAACGATTACATTCATGTTATTCTATGACAAAAAAAATTAAGATAATATACATTCCTTCAGTCACACCCCACTTCTAAGTGCCTAAGACAAGATAGACCCAGAAATGAACACAATTGAAAAATGTGGTGAATGACTAGAGGAGCCTCTATATAAACAGACTGAGGCTTTCAAAAAATGAGAAACAGTGCATATTGCCCATCAAACGATCCAGCGACGCTGGCAGACCTTAGGGCGTGATCGTTCTTCGGGCACGTAAGTGCTACTCCTGGATGTCATCAAGCAGTAACTTACTGCCACAGTACTGATTATTGAGTTGCTCATCCTCCTTCTTCCTACCTGATTTATGTTTGAGCTAATTTCTCATACAGTTTTTTTCTTGGTGTTCCTGTTTTTTGGCCCCCAATTCTCTCATTACCTTTGAAAATGTCTCTGATTCCCCCTCAACTCCCACCTCTCTCCTCTACTTTCTTCTTGCTACACCATCTCTCTTCTCCTCCAGCCTCTCATTTCTCTACTACCTCTGCTCACTACTGCTGGGACTGTTTAGAATGTTCAGGTACTAGACATTCCATTTCATTGTGATGTCACAATAGGGGCATGGCCAGAAATGTTGCTATGGGATGTGTTGCTATGTGCAGCTCTGGTGGCATCTGTTTCTGCCTGCCATTTTCAATCCACTCTATGTACACAATACATATTCTAATGGTGTATCTCTAGACACCCTCTTCTTCTGTGTCAGGCCCCCCTCCACGAATTTACACCCCACCATCTTCTTCGATGCGCACCCCCGAACTTACACCCCAACCTCTTCTTCTTTGACAGGACCCCCACGAATTTACACCCCACCCTCTTCTTCTTCGACGCCCACCCACAAACTTACCTCCAACCCTCTTCTTCTTTGACAGGCCCCCAAATGAACTTACACCCCACCCTCTTCTTCTTTGGCAGGTCCCCCACGAACTTACACCACACCCTCTTCTTCTTCTACGCCTACCCACGAACTTACACCCCACCCTCTTCTTCTTTGACGCCCACCCACGAACTTACAACCCACAGACTGAGGCTTTCAAAAAATGAGAAACAGTGCATATTGCCCATCCAACGATCCAGCGACGCTGGCACACCTCACGGCATGATCCTTCTTCGGGCAGGTAAGTGCTACTCCTGGATGTCATCAAGCAGTCACTTACTGCCACAGTACTGATTATTGAGTTGCTCATTCCCCTTCATCCTACCAGGCCTTGGATCCGCGGAGTCCCAAATCAAAATCACTTTTACACCTCTGCAAGTGACTCGCGACTCTATCCCTTCCAGAACTCGACCAGGTCAGGATTTGACCTCACAGTAAATCCTGAAAGATTTTTATCAAGCAATCCCAAAAATGTCATGATTATACAGTACATGATTACATGTATACACAGTATTATGCCCGCTATATACAGTTATTATTTCCGTTATATACAGTTATATTTTTAACAATTACATTCATTATTATACAGTACATGATTATACATAGTATTATGCCCGCTATATACAGTTATTATTCCCGTTATATACAGTTATATTTTTAACAATTACATTCATTATTATATAGTACATGATTATACATAGTATTATGCCCGCTATATACAGTTATTATTCCCGATATATAGTTATATTTTTAACGATTACATTCATGTTATTTTATGACAAAACAAATATATGCGATAATTATAGCAAAGTACAGCTCTTGCTTTAAGAGCTGTCCTTTGCGGTGAGAGTCGCCGGGTCACAGCAGGTCCCGGCGGCTCTCCCCTCCCTCCCACACCCGGCGCTGCTGCGCCGGGCTCTCCTCCTCCCTGCACCCGGAAGAGGATCAGTGCAGGGAGGAGGTCACAAGTCCAGGCAGCACAGCTCTGTGCTGCCCGGACACAGGTGAGGGGGCAATGCGGGGCGGCGGGGGTCCGTGCTGGGCGGCGGGGGTCCGTGCGGGGCGGCAGTGGGTTCGCGTTAGAAGCCCATTGGCTTCTATGGGGCATCGCCAGATTTTTCAGGCGATGCCACCCACCGCATTAACCCAGCGGGGGATGCTTAGAGCATCCCGAAATGCGGTAAAAACCCAGATAACGGGGATTTTACCTTAGACAATCTCCCTCTGAGGCTTTCAAAAAATGAGAACTAGTGCATATTACGCATCCAACGATCCAGCGACGCTGGCAGACCTCACGGCATGATTCTTCTTCGGGCAGGTAAGTGCTACTCCTGGATGTCATCAAGCAGTCACTTCCTGCCACAGTACTGATTTGCTCATCCCCCTTCTTCTTCTTGGATCCGCGGAGTCCCAAATCAAAATCACTTTTACACCTATACAAGTGACTCGCGACTCTATCCCTTCCAGCACTCGACCAGGTCAGGATTTGACCTCACAGTAAATCCTGAAAGATTTTTATCAAGCAATCCCAAAAATGTCATGATTATACAGTACATGATTACATGTATACACAGTATTATGCCCGCTATATACAGTTATTATTCCCGTTATATACAGTTATATTTTTAACAATTACATTAATTATTATACAGTACATGATTATACATAGTATTATGCCCGCTATATGCAGTTATTATTCCCGTTATATACAGTTATATTTTTAACAATTACATTCATTATTATATAGTACATGATTATACATAGTATTATGCCCGCTATATACAGTTATTATTCCCGATATATAGTTATATTTTTAACGATTACATTCATGTTATATTATGACAAAACAAATATATGCGATAATTATAGCAAAGGACAGCTCTTGCTTTAAGAGCTGTCCTTTGCGGTGAGAGTCGCCGGGTCACAGCAGGTCCCGGCGGCTCTCCCCTCCCTCCCACACCCGGCGCTGCTGCGCCGGGCTCTCCTCCTCCCTGAACCCGGAAGAGGATCAGTGCAGGGAGGAGGTCACAAGTCCAGGCAGCACAGCTCTGTGCTGCCCGGACACAGGTGAGGGGGCAATGCGGGGCGGCGGGGGTCCATGCTGGGCGGTGGGGTTCCGTGCGGGGCGGCATTGGGTTCGCGTTAGAAGCCCATTGGCTTCTATGGGGCATAGCCAGATTTTTCAGGCGATGCCACCCGCCGCGGGAACCCAGCGGGGGATGCTTAGAGCATCCCGCAATGCGGTAAAAACCCCGATAACGGGGTTTTTACCTTAGACAATCTCCCCCTGAGGCTTTCAAAAAATGAGAAACAGTGCATATTACGCATTCAACGATCCAGCGACGCTGGCAGACCTCACGGCATGATTCTTCTTCGGGCAGGAAAGTGCTGCTCCTGGATGTCATCAAGCAGTCACTTCCGCCCACAGTACTGATTTGCTCATCCCCCTTCTTCTTCTTGGATCCGCGGAGTCCCAAATCAAAATCTCTTTTACACCTATACAAGTGACTCGCGACTCTATCACCTCCAGCACTCGACCAGGTCACGATTTGACCTCACAGTAAATCCTGAAACATTTTTACCAAGCAATCCCCCAAAATGTCATGATAATACAATACATGATTATACACAGTGTTATGCCCATTATATACAGTTATTATGCCCATTACAGTATATACAGTTATATTTTTAACGATTACATTCATGTTATTTTATGACAAAAAAAAAATATTAAGATAATATACATCCCTCCAGCCAAACCCCACTTCTAAGTGCCTAAAACAAGATAGACCCAGAAATGGTCACACTTTAAAAATCTGGTTAATGACTACAGGAGCCTCTATATAAACAGACTGAGGCTTTCAAAAAATGAGAAACAGTGCATATTGCCCATCCAACGATCCAGCGACGCTGGCAGACCTTACGGCGTGACCCTTCTTTGGCATGATAAGTGCTACTCCTGGATGTCATCAAGCAGTAACTTACTGCCACAGTACTGATTATTGAGTTGCTCATCCCCCTTCATCCTACCAGGCCTTGGATCCGCGGAGTCCCAAATCAAAATCACTTTTACACCTCTGCAAGTGACTCGCGACTCTATCCCTTCCAGCACTCGACCAGGTCAGGATTTGACCTCACAGTAAATCCTAAAAGATTTTTATCAAGCAATCCCAAAAATGTCATGATCATACAGTACATGATTACATGTATACACAGTATTATGCCCGCTATATACAGTTATTATTTCCGTTATATACAGTTATATTTTTAACAATTACATTCATTATTATACAGTACATGATTATACATAGTATTATGCCCGCTATATACAGTTATTATTCCCGTTATATACAGTTATATTTTTAACAATTACATTCATTATTATATAGTACATGATTATACATAGTATTATGCCCGCTATATACAGTTATTATTCCCGATATATAGTTATATTTTTAACGATTACATTCATGTTATTTTATGACAAAACAAATATATGCGATAATTATAGCAAAGTACAGCTCTTGCTTTAAGAGCTGTCCTTTGTGGTGAGAGTCGCAGGGTCACAGCAGGTCCCGGCGGCTCTCCCCTCCCTCCCACACCCGGCGCTGCTGCGCCGGGCTCTCCTCCTCCCTGCACCCGGAAGAGGATCAGTGCAGGGAGGAGGTCACAAGTCCAGGCAGCACAGCTCTGTGCTGCCCGGACACAGGTGAGGGGGCAATGCGGGGCGGCGGGGGTCCGTGCTGGGCGGCGGGGGTCCGTGCGGGGCGGCAGTGGGTTCGCGTTAGAAGCCCATTGGCTTCTATGGAGCATCGCCAGATTTTTCAGGCGATGCCACCCGCCGCGGTAACCCAGCGGGGGATGCTTAGAGCATCCCGAAATGCAGTAAAAACCCAGATAACGGGGTTTTTACCTTAGACAATCTCCCCCTGAGGCTTTCAAAAAATGAGAAACAGTGCATATTACGCATCCAACGATCCAGCGACGCTGGCAGACCTCACGGCATGATTCTTCTTCGGGCAGGTAAGTGCTACTCCTGGATGTCATCAAGCAGTCACTTCCTGCCACAGTACTGATTTGCTCATCCCCCTTCTTCTTCTTGGATCCGCGGAGTCCCAAATCAAAATCTCTTTTACACCTATACAAGTGACTCGCGACTCTATCACCTCCAGCACTCGACCAGGTCACGATTTGACCTCACAGTAAATCCTGAAACATTTTTACCAAGCAATCCCCCAAAATGTCATGATAATACAATACATGATTATACACAGTGTTTTGCCCATTATATACAGTTATTATACCCATTATATACAGTTATATTTTTAACGATTACATTCATGTTATTTTATGACAAAAAAAAAAAAATTAAGATAATATACATCCCTCCAGCCAAACCCCACTTCTAAGTGCCTAAAACAAGATAGACCCAGAAATGGACACACTTTAAAAATCTGGTTAATGACTACAGGAGCCTCTATATAAACAGACTAAGGCTTTCAAAAAATGAGAAACAGTGCATATTGCCCATCCAACGATCCAGCGACGCTGGCAGACATTACGGCGTGACCCTTCTTTGGGCACATAAGTGCTACTCCTGGATGTCATCAAGCAGTAACTTACTGCCACAGTACTGATTATTGAGTTGCTCATCCCCCTTCATCCTACCAGGCCTTGGATCCGCGGAGTCCCAAATCAAAATCACTTTTACACCTCTGCAAGTGACTCGCGACTCTATCCCTTCCAGCACTCGACCAGGTCAGGATTTGACCTCACGGTAAATCCTAAAAGATTTTTATCAAGCAATCCCAAAAATGTCATGATTATACAGTACATGATTACATGTATACACAGTATTATGCCCGCTATATACAGTTATTATTCCTGTTATATACAGTTATATTTTTAACAATTACATTCATTATTATACAGTACATGATTATACATAGTATTATGCCCGCTATATACAGTTATTATTCCCGTTATATACAGTTATATTTTTAACAATTACATTCATTATTATATAGTACATGATTATACATAGTATTATGCCCGCTATATACAGTTATTATTCCCGATATATAGTTATATTTTTAACGATTACATTCATGTTATATTATGACAAAACAAATATATGCGATAATTATAGCAAAGGACAGCTCTTGCTTTAAGAGCTGTCCTTTGCGGTGAGAGTCGCCGGGTCACAGCAGGTCCCGGCGGCTCTCCCCTCCCTCCCACACCCGGCGCTGCTGCGCCGGGCTCTCCTCCTCCCTGAACCCGGAAGAGGATCAGTGCAGGGAGGAGGTCACAAGTCCAGGCAGCACAGCTCTGTGCTGCCCGGACACAGGTGAGGGGGCAATGCGGGGCGGCGGGGGTCCATGCTGGGCGGTGGGGGTCCGTGCGGGGCGGCATTGGGTTCGCGTTAGAAGCCCATTGGCTTCTATGGGGCATAGCCAGATTTTTCAGGCGATGCCACCCGCCGCGGGAACCCAGCGGGGGATGCTTAGAGCATCCCGCAATGCGGTAAAAACCCCGATAACGGGGTTTTTACCTTAGACAATCTCCCCCTGAGGCTTTCAAAAAATGAGAAACAGTGCATATTACGCATCCAACGATCCAGCGACGCTGGCAGACCTCACGGCATGATTCTTCTTCGGGCAGGAAAGTGCTGCTCCTGGATGTCATCAAGCAGTCACTTCCGCCCACAGTACTGATTTGCTCATCCCCCTTCTTCTTCTTGGATCCGCGGAGTCCCAAATCAAAATCTCTTTTACACCTATACAAGTGACTCGCGACTCTATCACCTCCAGCACTCGACCAGGTCACGATTTGACCTCACAGTAAATCCTGAAACATTTTTACCAAGCAATCCCCCAAAATGTCATGATAATACAATACATGATTATACACAGTGTTATGCCCATTATATACAGTTATTATGCCCATTACAGTATATACAGTTATATTTTTAACGATTACATTCATGTTATTTTATGACAAAAAAAAAATATTAAGATAATATACATCCCTCCAGCCAAACCCCACTTCTAAGTGCCTAAAACAAGATAGACCCAGAAATGGTCACACTTTAAAAATCTGGTTAATGACTACAGGAGCCTCTATATAAACAGACTGAGGCTTTCAAAAAATGAGAAACAGTGCATATTGCCCATCCAACGATCCAGCGACGCTGGCAGACCTTACGGCGTGACCCTTCTTTGGCATGATAAGTGCTACTCCTGGATGTCATCAAGCAGTAACTTACTGCCACAGTACTGATTATTGAGTTGCTCATCCCCCTTCATCCTACCAGGCCTTGGATCCGCGGAGTCCCAAATCAAAATCACTTTTACACCTCTGCAAGTGACTCGCGACTCTATCCCTTCCAGCACTCGACCAGGTCAGGATTTGACCTCACAGTAAATCCTGAAAGATTTTTATCAAGCAATCCCAAAAATGTCATGATTATACAGTACATGATTACATGTATACACAGTATTATGCCCGCTATATACAGTTATTATTTCCGTTATATACAGTTATATTTTTAACAATTACATTCATTATTATACAGTACATGATTATACATAGTATTATGCCCGCTATATACAGTTATTATTCCCGTTATATACAGTTATATTTTTAACAATTACATTCATTATTATATAGTACATGATTATACATAGTATTATGCCCGCTATATACAGTTATTATTCCCGATATATAGTTATATTTTTAACGATTACATTCATGTTATTTTATGACAAAACAAATATATGCGATAATTATAGCAAAGTACAGCTCTTGCTTTAAGAGCTGTCCTTTGCGGTGAGAGTCGCAGGGTCACAGCAGGTCCCGGCAGCTCTCCCCTCCCTCCCACACCCGGCGCTGTTGCGCCGGGCTCTCCTCCTCCCTGCACCCAGAAGAGGATCAGTGCCGGGAGGAGGTCACAAGTCCAGGCAGCACAGCTCTGTGCTGCCCGGACACAGGTGAGGGGGCAATGCGGGGCGGCAGGGGTCCGTGCTGGGCGGCGGAGGTCCGTGCGGGGCGGCAGTGGGTTCGCGTTAGAAGCCCATTGGCTTCTATGGGGCATCGCCAGATTTTTCTGACGATGCCACCCGCCGCGGTAACCCAGCGGGGGATGCTTAGAGCATCCCGCAATGCGGTAAAAACCCCGATAATGAGGGTTTTACCGCATTTCCACCTTAGACAATCTCCACCTGAGGCTTTCAAAAAATGAGAAACAGTGCATATTACGCATCCAACGATCCAGCGACGCTGGCAGACCTCACGGCATGATTCTTCTTCGGGCAGGTAAGTGCTACTCCTGGATGTCATCAAGCAGTCACTTCCTGCCACAGTACTGATTTGCTCATCCCCCTTCTTCTTCTTGGATCCGCGGAGTCCCAAATCAAAATCTCTTTTACACCTATACAAGTGACTCGCGACTCTATCACCTCCAGCACTCGACCAGGTCACGATTTGACCTCACAGTAAATCCTGAAACATTTTTACCAAGCAATCCCCCAAAATGTCATGATAATACAATACATGATTATACACAGTGTTTTGCCCATTATATACAGTTATTATGCCCTTTATATACAGTTATATTTTTAACGATTACATTCATGTTATTTTATGACAAAAAAAAAAAATTAAGATAATATACATCCCTCCAGCCAAACCCCACTTCTAAGTGCCTAAAACAAGATAGACCCAGAAATGGACACACTTTAAAAATCTGGTTAATGACTACAGGAGCCTCTATATAAACAGACTAAGGCTTTCAAAAAATGAGAAACAGTGCATATTGCCCATCCAACGATCCAGCGACGCTGGCAGACCTTACGGCGTGACCCTTCTTTGGGCACATAAGTGCTACTCCTGGATGTCATCAAGCAGTAACTTACTGCCACAGTACTGATTATTGAGTTGCTCATCCCCCTTCATCCTACCAGGCCTTGGATCCACGGAGTCCCAAATCAAAATCACTTTTACACCTCTGCAAGTGACTCGCGACTCTATCCCTTCCAGCACTCGACCAGGTCAGGATTTGACCTCACGGTAAATCCTGAAAGATTTTTATCAAGCAATCCCAAAAATGTCATGATTATACGGTACATGATTACATGTATACACAGTATTATGCCCGCTATATACAGTTATTATTTCCGTTATATACAGTTATATTTTTAACAATTACATTCATTATTATACAGTACATGATTATACATAGTATTATGCCCGCTATATACAGTTATTATTCCCGTTATATACAGTTATATTTTTAACAATTACATTCATTATTATATAGTACATGATTATACATAGTATTATGCCCGCTATATACAGTTATTATTCCTGATATATAGTTATATTTTTAACGATTACATTCATGTTATTTTATAACAAAACAAATATATGCGATAATTATAGCAAAGGACAGCTCTTGCTTTAAGAGCTGTCCTTTGCGGTGAGAGTCGCAGGGTCACAGCAGGTCCCGGCAGCTCTCCCCTCCCTCCCACACCCGGCGCTGTTGCGCCGGGCTCTCCTCCTCCCTGCACCCGGAAGAGGATCAGTGCCGGGAGGAGGTCACAAGTCCAGGCAGCACAGCTCTGTGCTGCCCGGACACAGGTGAGGGGGCAATGCGGGGCGGCGGGAGTCCGTGCTGGGCGGCGGGGGTCCGTGCGGGGCGGCAGTGGGTTAGCGTTAGAAGCCCATTGGCTTCTATGGGGCATCGCCAGATTTTTCTGGCGATGCCACCCGCCGCGGTAACCCAGCGGGGGATGCTTAGAGCATCCCGCAATGCGGTAAAATTCCTGATAATGGGGGTTTTACCGCATTTCCACCTTAGACAATCTCCCCCTGAGGCTTTCAAAAAATGAGAAACAGTGCATATTACGCATCCAACGATCCAGCGACGCTGGCAGACCTCACGGCATGATTCTTCTTCGGGCAGGTAAGTGCTACTCCTGGATGTCATCAAGCAGTCACTTCCTGCCACAGTACTGATTTGCTCATCCCCCTTCTTCTTCTTGGATCCGCGGAGTCCCAAATCAAAATCTCTTTTACACCTATACAAGTGACTCGCGACTCTATCACCTCCAGCACTCGACCAGGTCACGATTTGACCTCACAGTAAATCCTGAAACATTTTTACCAAGCAATCCCCCAAAATGTCATGATGATACAATACATGATTATACACAGTGTTTTGCCCATTATATACAGTTATTATGCCCATTATATACAGTTATATTTTTAACGATTACATTCATGTTATTTTATGACAAAAAAAAATAAATTAAGATAATATACATCCCTCCAGCCAAACCCCACTTCTAAGTGCCTAAAACAAGATAGACCCAGAAATGGACACACTTTAAAAATCTGGTTAATGACTACAGGAGCCTCTATATAAACAGACTAAGGCTTTAAAAAAATGAGAAACAGTGCATATTGCCCATCCAACGATCCAGCGACGCTGGCAGACCTTACGGCGTGACCCTTCTTTGGGCACATAAGTGCTACTCCTGGATGTCATCAAGCAGTAACTTACTGCCACAGTACTGATTATTGAGTTGCGCATCCCCCTTCATCCTACAAGGCCTTGGATCCGCGGAGTCCCAAATCAAAATCACTTTTACACCTCTGCAAGTGACTCGCGACTCTATCACTTCCAGCACTCGACCAGGTCAGGATTTGACCTCACAGTAAATCCTGAAAGATTTTTATCAAGCAATCCCAAAAATGTCATGATTATACAGTACATGATTACATGTATACACAGTATTATGCCCACTATATACAGTTATTATTCCCGTTATATACAGTTATATTTTTAACAATTACATTCATTATTATACAGTACATGATTATACATAGCATTATGCCCGCTATATACAGTTATTATTCCCGTTATATACAGTTATATTTTTAACAATTACATTCATTATTATACAGTACATGATTATACATAGTATTATGCCCGCTATATACAGTTATTATTCCCGTTATATACAGTTATATTTTTAACAATTACATTCATTATTATATAGTACATGATTATACATAGTATTATGCCCACTATATACAGTTACTATTCCCGATATATAGTTATATTTTTAACGATTACATTCATGTTATTTTATGACAAAACAAATATATGCGATAATTATAGCAAAGGACAGCTCTTGCTTTAAGAGCTGTCCTTTGCGGTGAGAGTCGCCGGGTCACAGCAGTTCCCGGCGGCTCTCCCCTCCCTCCCACACCCGGCGTTGTTACAGTTATTATGCCCATTATATACAGTTATATTTTTAACGATTACATTTATGTTATTTTATGACAAAAAAAAAAAATTAAGATAATATACATCCCTCCAGCCAAACCCCACTTCTAAGTGCCTAAAACAAGATAGACCCAGAAATGGACACACTTTAAAAATCTGGTTAATGACTACAGGAGCATCTATATAAACAGACTAAGGCTTTAAAAAAATGAGAAACAGTGCATATTGCCCATCCAACGATCCAGCGACGCTGGCAGACCTTACGGCGTGACCCTTCTTTGGGCACATAAGTGCTACTCCTGGATGTCATCAAGCAGTAACTTACTGCCACAGTACTGATTATTGAGTTGCTCATCCCCCTTCATCCTACCAGGCCTTGGATCCGCGGAGTCCCAAATCAAAATCACTTTTACACCTCTGCAAGTGACTCGCGACTCTATCCCTTCCAGAACTCGACCAGGTCAGGATTTGACCTCACAGTAAATCCTGAAAGATTTTTATCAAGCAATCCTAAAAATTTCATGATTATACAGTACATGATTACATGTATACACAGTATTATGCCCGCTATATATACAGTTATTATTTCCGTTATATACAGTTATAGGGCGGGATGTTGTAACATCCGCGCCCATTATCGCCGGCTACCGCATTATTAATAACGGCATATGCTGTAATATATGCCATTATTAACGCAAGGGACAGCTCTTGCGATAAGAGCTGTCACTTGCGATGCGGTGCCGGCACTGGACTTCCGGGTCTGTGACCCGGGAGTCCATCTGCGCATGCGCAGACCCCGGCGCCGGCCGCAGGGCACGCTGGGAGGGATCCGTGACGGATCCCTCAAACAGCGCTGCGGTAAGAAGCCCATAGGCTTCTGCAGGGATTCGCCAGCTTTTGCTGGCGATTCCCTCCGCAGCGCTGGCACTGCGGAGGGGGCATATAGCATATAGAAATGCGGTAAAAACCCAGAAAACGGTGTTTTTACCGCATTTCTGCTTTACAGAATCTCCCCCAGTTTTTTAACAATTACATTCATTATTATACAGTACATGATTATACATAGTATTATGCCCGCTATATACAGTTATTATTCCCGTTATATACAGTTATATTTTTAACAATTACATTCATTATTATATAGTACATGATTATACATAGTATTATGCCCGCTATATACAGTTATTATTCCCGATATATAGTTATATTTTTAACGATTACATTCATGTTATTTTATGACAAAACAAATATATGCGATAATTATAGCAAAGGACAGCTCTTGCTTTAAGAGCTGTCCTTTGCGGTGAGAGTCGCCGGGTCACAGCAGTTCCCGGCGGCTCTCCCCTCCCTCCCACACCCGGCGCTGCTGCGCCGGGCTCTCCTCCTCCCTGCAACCGGAAGAGGATCAGTGCAGACAGGAGGTCACAAGTCCAGGCAGCACAGCTCTGTGCTGCCCGGACACAGGTGAGGGGGCAATGCGGGGCGGCGGGGGTCCGTGCTGGACGGCGGGGGTCCGTGCGGGGCGGCAGTGGGTTCGCGTTAGAAGCCCATTGGCTTCTATGGGGCATCGCCAGATTTTTCATGCGATGCCACCCGCCGCGGTAACCCAGCGGGGGATGCTTAGAGCATCCCGAAATGCGGTAAAAACCGAGATAACGGGGTTTTTACCTTAGACAATCTCCCCCTGAGGCTTTCAAAAAATGAGAAACAGTGCATATTACGCATCCAATGATCCAGCGACGCTGGCAGACCTCACGGCATGATTCTTCTTCGGGCAGGTAAGTGCTACTCCTGGATGTCATCAAGCAGTCACTTCCTGCCACAGTACTGATTTGCTCATCCCCCTTCTTCTTCTTGGATCCGCGGAGTCCCAAATCAAAATCTCTTTTACACCTATACAAGTGACTCGCGACTCTATCACCTCCAGCACTCGACCAGGTCACGATTTGACCTCACAGTAAATCCTGAAACATTTTTACCAAGCAATCCCCCAAAATGTCATGATAATACAATACATGATTATACACAGTGTTTTGCCCATTATATACAGTTATTATGCCCTTTATATACCGTTATATTTTTAACGATTACATTCATGTTATTTTATGACAAAGAAAAAAAATTAAGATAATATACATCCCTCCAGCCAAACCCCACTTCTAATTGCCTAAAACAAGATAGACCCAGAAATGGACACACTTTAAAAATCTGGTTAATGACTACAGGAGCCTCTATTTAAACAGACTGAGGCTTTCAAAAAATGAGAAACAGTGCATATTGCCCATCCAACGATCCAGCGACGCTGGCAGACCTTACGGCGTGACCCTTCTTTGGGCACATAAGTGCTACTCCTGGATGTCATCAAGCAGTAACTTACTGCCACAGTACTGATTATTGAGTTGCTCATCCCCCTTCATCCTACCAGGCCTTGGATCCGCGGAGTCCCATATCAAAATCACTTTTACACCTCTGCAAGTGACTCGCGACTCTATCCCTTCCAGCACTCGACCAGGTCAGGATTTGACCTCACGGTAAATCCTGAAAGATTTTTATCAAGCAATCCCAAAAATGTCATGATTATACAGTACATGATTACATGTATACACAGTATTATGCCCGCTATATACAGTTATTATTTCCGTTATATACAGTTATATTTTTAACAATTACATTCATTATTATACAGTACATGATTATACATAGTATTATGCCAGCTATATACAGTTATTATTCCCGTTATATACAGTTATATTTTTAACAATTACATTCATTATTATATAGTACATGATTATACATAGTATTATGCCCGCTATATACAGTTATTATTCCCGATATATAGTTATATTTTTAACGATTACATTCATGTTATTTTATGACAAAACAAATATATGCGATAATTATAGCAAAGGACAGCTCTTGCTTTAAAAGCTGTCCTTTGCGGTGAGAGTCGCAGGGTCACAGCAGGTCCAGGCAGCTCTCCCCTCCCTCCCACACCCGGCGCTGTTGCGCCGGGCTCTCCTCCTCCCTGCACCCGGAAGAGGATCAGTGCCGGGAGGAGGTCACAAGTCCAGGCAGCACAGCTCTGTGCTGCCCGGACACAGGTGAGGGGGCAATGCGGGGCGGCGGGGGTCCGTGCTGGGCGGCCGGGGTCCGTGCGGGGCGGCAGTGGGTTCGCGTTAGAAGCCCATTGGCTTCTATGGGGCATCGCCAGATTTTTCTGGTGATGCCACCCGCCGCGGTAACACAGCGGGGGATGCTTAGAGCATCCCGCAATGCGGTAAAAACCCCGATAATGGGGGTTTTACCGGATTTCCACCTTAGACAATCTCACCCTGAGGCTTTCAAAAAATGAGAAACAGTGCATATTACGCATCCAACGATCCAGCGACGCTGGCAGACCTCACGGCATGATTCTTCTTCGGGCAGGTAAGTGCTACTCCTGGATGTCATCAAGCAGTCACTTCCTGCCACAGTACTGATTTGCTCATCCCCCTTCTTCTTCTTGGATCCGCGGAGTCCCAAATCAAAATCTCTTTTACACCTATACAAGTGACTCACGACTCTATCACCTCCAGCACTCGACCAGGTCACGATTTGACCTCACAGTAAATCCTGAAACATTTTTACCAAGCAATCCCCCAAAATGTCATGATAATACAATACATGATTATACACAGTGTTTTGCCCATTATATACAGTTATTATGCCCATTATATACAGTTATATTTTTAACGATTACATTCATGTTATTTTATGACAAAAAAAATAAATTAAGATAATATACATCCCTCCAGCCAAACCCCACTTCTAAGTGCCTAAAACAAGATAGACCCAGAAATGGACACACTTTAAAAATCTGGTTAATGACTACAGGAGCCTCTATATAAACAGACTAAGGCTTTCAAAAAATGAGAAACAGTGCATATTGCCCATCCAACGATCCAGCGACGCTGGCAGACCTTACGGTGTGACCCTTCTTTGGGCACATAAGTGCTACTCCTGGATGTCATCAAGCAGTAACTTACTGCCACAGTACTGATTATTGAGTTGCTCATCCCCCTTCATCCTACAAGGCCTTGGATCCGCGGAGTCCCAAATCAAAATCACTTTTACACCTCTGCAAGGGCGGGATGTTATAACATCCGCGGCCCCCCTTCGCCGGACATCGCATTTTTAATAACGGCATATGCTATAACATATGCCGTTATTCATGCAAGGGACAGCTCTTGCGGTAAGAGCTGTCCCTTGCGATGCGGTGCCGGCACTGGACTTCCGGGTCTGTGACCCGGGAGTCCATCTGCGCATGCGCAGACCCCGGCGCCGGCCGCAGGGCACGCTGGGAGGGATCCGTGACGGATCCCTCAAACAGCGCTGCGGTAAGAAGCCCATAGGCTTCTGCAGGGATTCGCCAGCTTTAGCTGGCGATTCCCTCCGCAGCGCTGACACTGCGGAGGCGCCATATACCATATAGAAATGCGGTAGAAACCCCGAAAACGGGGTTTTTACCGCATTTCTGCTATATAGCATCCCGCCCCAAGTGACTCGCGACTCTATCACTTCCAGCACTCGACCAGGTCAGGATTTGACCTCACAGTAAATCCTGAAAGATTTTTATCAAGCAATCCCAAAAATGTCATGATTATACAGTACATGATTACATGTATACACAGTATTATGCCCGCTATATACAGTTATTATTCCCGTTATATACAGTTATATTTTTAACAATTACATTCATTATTATACAGTACATGATTATACATAGCATTATGCCCGCTATATACAGTTATTATTCCCGTTATATACAGTTATATTTTTAACAATTACATTAATTATTATACAGTACATGATTATACATAGTATTATGCCCGCTATATACAGTTATTATTCCCGTTATATACAGTTATATTTTTAACAATTACATACATTATTATATAGTACATGATTATACATAGTATTATGCCCACTATATACAGTTATTATTCCCGATATATAGTTATATTTTTAACGATTACATTCATGTTATTTTATGACAAAACAAATATATGCGATAATTATAGCAAAGGACAGCTCTTGCTTTAAGAGCTGTCCTTTGCGGTGAGAGTCGCCGGGTCACAGCAGTTCCCGGCGGCTCTCCCCTCCCTCCCACACCCGGCGCTGTTACAGTTATTATGCCCATTATATACAGTTATATTTTTAACGATTACATTTATGTTATTTTATGACAAAAAAAAAAAATTAAGATAATATACATCCCTCCAGCCAAACCCCACTTCTAAGTGCCTAAAACAAGATAGACCCAGAAATGGACACACTTTAAAAATCTGGATAATGACTACAGGAGCCTCTATATAAACAGACTAAGGCTTTAAAAAAATGAGAAACAGTGCATATTGCCCATCCAACGATCCAGCGACGCTGGCAGACCTTACGGCGTGACCCTTCTTTGGGCACATAAGTGCTACTCCTGGATGTCATCAAGCAGTAACTTACTGCCACAGTACTGATTATTGAGTTGCTCATCCCCCTTCATCCTACCAGGCCTTGGATCCGCGGAGTCCCAAATCAAAATCACTTTTACACCTCTGCAAGTGACTCGCGACTCTATCCCTTCCAGAACTCGACCAGGTCAGGATTTGACCTCACAGTAAATCCTGAAAGATTTTTATCAAGCAATCCCAAAAATGTCATGATTATACAGTACATGATTACATGTATACACAGTATTATGCCCGCTATATATACAGTTATTATTTCCGTTATATACAGTTATAGGGCGGGATGTTGTAACATCCGCGCCCATTATCGCCGGCTACCGCATTATTAATAACGGCATATGCTGTAATATATGCCGTTATTAACGCAAGGGACAGCTCTTGCGATAAGAGCTGTCACTTGCGATGCGGTGCCGGCACTGGACTTCCGGGTCTGTGACCCGGGAGTCCATCTGCGCATGCGCAGACCCCGGCGCCGGCTGCAGGGCACGCTGGGAGGGATCCGTGACGGATCCCTCAAACAGCGCTGCGGTAAGAAGCCCATAGGCTTCTGCAGGGATTCGCCAGCTTTTGCTGGCGATTCCCTCCGCAGCGCTGGCACTGCGGAGGGGGCATATAGCATATAGAAATGCGGTAAAAACCCAGAAAACGGGGTTTTTACCGCATTTCTGCTTTACAGAATCTCCCCCAGTTTTTTAACAATTACATTCATTATTATACAGTACATGATTTTACATAGTATTATGCCCGCTATATACAGTTATTATTCCCGTTATATACAGTTATATTTTTAACAATTACATTCATTATTATATAGTACATGATTATACATAGTATTATGCCCGCTATATACAGTTATTATTCCCGATACATAGTTATATTTTTAACGATTACATTCATGTTATTTTATGACAAAACAAATATATGCGATAATTATAGCAAAGGACAGCTCTTGCTTTAAGAGCTGTCCTTTGCGGTGAGAGTCGCAGGGTCACAGCAGGTCCCGGCAGCTCTCCCCTCCCTCCCACACCCGGCGCTATTGCGCCGGGCTCTCCTCCTCCCTGCACCCGGAAGAGGATCAGTGCCGGGAGGAGGTCACAAGTCCAGGCAGCACAGCTATGTGCTGCCCGGACACAGGTGAGGGGGCAATGCGGGGCGGCGGGGGTCCGTGCTGGGCGGCGGGGGTCCGTGCGGGGCGGCAGTGGGTTCGCGTTAGAAGCCCATTGGCTTCTATGGGGCATCGCCAGATTTTTCTGGTGATGCCACCCGCCGCGGTAACACAGCGGGGGATGCTTAGAGCATCCCGCAATGCGGTAAAAACCCCGATAATGGGGGTTTTACCGGATTTTCACCTTAGACAATCTCACCCTGAGGCTTTCAAAAAATGAGAAACAGTGCATATTACGCATCCAACGATCCAGCGACGCTGGCAGACCTCACGGCATGATTCTTCTTCGGGCAGGTAAGTGCTACTCCTGGATGTCATCAAGCAGTCACTTCCTGCCACAGTACTGATTTGCTTATCCCCCTTCTTCTTCTTGGATCCGCGGAGTCCCAAATCAAAATCTCTTTTACACCTATACAAGTGACTCACGACTCTATCACCTCCAGCACTCGACCAGGTCACGATTTGACCTCACAGTAAATCCTGAAACATTTTTACCAAGCAATCCCCCAAAATGTCATGATAATACAATACATGATTATACACAGTGTTTTGCCCATTATATACAGTTATTATGCCCTTTATATACCGTTATATTTTTAACGATTACATTCATGTTATTTTATGACAAAAAAAAAAAATTAAGATAATATACATCCCTCCAGCCAAACCCCACTTCTAAGTGCCTAAAACAAGATAGACCCAGAAATGGACACACTTTAAAAATCTGGTTAATGACTACAGGAGCCTCTATATAAACAGACTGAGGCTTTCAAAAAATGAGAAACAGTGCATATTGCCCATCCAACGATCCAGCGATGCTGGCAGACCTTACGGCGTGACCCTTCTTTGGGCACATACAGATGGGTCAGGGTCCATCTTTGCAGGGGATGGCGCTGGCGTCGCCAGCCGCCATCCCCCGCCAGCGCCATGGCGATCGTGAGAAGGGGACGCGCGCGTACGAGAGGCGCGCGCGCCCCCTTCCGACGGCGCTTCCAAACGTTTCCCCGGGTCCCCGCCGGCTTGCCGGCGGTAACCCGGGGTCCCCGCCGCCTGCCCGCATCCCCCCTAACCCCCCCCCCGTCTCCCTGAGGCGGAGACGGACAGGGTTTCCGCCACGCTTGCGACGGAGACTGAGACGCGCGTGCGCGTGAGACGCACGCGCGTCTCAGTCTCCTCGCTGGCGAGGCTGCTGGCGGGTCGCCAGCGCGTACGTTCTGGCGACCCACCAGCAAGCATGAAAATAGGCACATACTGTAAGTGCTACTCCTGGATGTCATCAAGCAGTAACTTACTGCCACAGTACTGATTATTGAGTTGCTCATCCCCCTTCATCCTACCAGGCCTTGGATCCGCGGAGTCCCAAATCAAAATCACTTTTACACCTCTGCAAGTGACTCGCGACTCTATCCCTTCCAGCACTCGACCAGGTCAGGATTTGACCTCACGGTAAATCCTGAAAGATTTTTATCAAGCAATCCCAAAAATGTCATGATTATACAGTACATGATTACATGTATACACAGTATTATGCCCGCTATATACAGTTATTATTCCCGTTATATACAGTTATATTTTTAACAATTACATTCATTATTATACAGTACATGATTATACATAGTATTATGCCCGCTATATACAGTTATTATTCCCGTTATATACAGTTATATTTTTAACAATTACATTCATTATTATATAGTACATGATTATACATAGTATTATGCCCGCTATATACAGTTATTATTCCCGATATATAGTTATATTTTTAACGATTACATTCATGTTATTTTATGACAAAACAAATATATGCGATAATTATAGCAAAGGACAGCTCTTGCTTTAAGAGCTGTCCTTTGCGGTGAGAGTCGCCGGGTCACAGCAGTTCCCGGCAGCTCTCCCCTCCCTCCCACACCCGGCGCTGCTGCGCCGGGCTCTCCTCCTCCCTGCACCCGGAAGAGGATCAGTGCAGGCAGGAGGTCACAAGTCCAGGCAGCACAGCTCTGTGCTGCCCGGACACAGGTGAGGGGGCAATGCGGGGCGGCGGGGGTCCGTGCTGGACGGCGGGGGTCCGTGCGGGGCGGCAGTGGGTTCGCGTTAGAAGCCCATTGGCTTCTATGGGGCATCGCCAGATTTTTCATGCGATGCCACCCGCCGCGGTAACCCAGCGGGGGATGCTTAGAGCATCCCGAAATGCGGTAAAAACCGAGATAACGGGGTTTTTACCTTAGACAATCTCCCCCTGAGGCTTTCAAAAAATGAGAAACAGTGCATATTACGCATCCAATGATCCAGCGACGCTGGCAGACCTCACGGCATGATTCTTCTTCGGGCAGGTAAGTGCTACTCCTGGATGTCATCAAGCAGTCACTTCCTGCCACAGTACTGATTTGCTCATCCCCCTTCTTCTTCTTGGATCCGCGGAGTCCCAAATCAAAATCTCTTTTACACCTATACAAGTGACTCGCGACTCTATCACCTCCAGCACTCGACCAGGTCACGATTTGACCTCACAGTAAATCCTGAAACATTTTTACCAAGCAATCCCCCAAAATGTCATGATAATACAATACATGATTATACACAGTGTTTTGCCCATTATATACAGTTATTATGCCCTTTATATACCGGTATATTTTTAACGATTACATTCATGTTATTTTATGACAAAAAAAAAAAAATTAAGATAATATACATCCCTCCAGCCAAACCCCACTTCTAAGTGCCTAAAACAAGATAGACCCAGAAATGGACACACTTTAAAAATCTGGTTAATGACTACAAGAGCCTCTATTTAAACAGACTGAGGCTTTCAAAAAATGAGAAACAGTGCATATTGCCCATCCAACGATCCAGCGACGCTGGCAGACCTTACGGCCAGTATTCCCTCTAAGCTGTGCGCACGTGCGCGCGCACACAACTCGACGAGCATGCGCACAGACATTACAACAGAGGGCACAAAGCAGCAGTGGTCCCCTTTTTGCAGTTGTCGACTTAATTAATGTGTGTTTCACCCATTAACTACATTGTGTGCTGTGTTTTGAATGTTTAAATGTTTAATATCATTTTGAAGTAAAGTTAACACAAATGCTGAATGTAATTTTCCAGTTATATATAAGTGACGCACAAAAATGTAAATTTCCATCAAAAGTTGCACAGCCAAAATCTTTTGTGGCACACAGCCTTCGTAAAATTAGAGGGAACATTGCTTACGGCGTGACCCTTCTTTGGGCACATAAGTGCTACTCCTGGATGTCATCAAGCAGTAACTTACTGCCACAGTACTGATTATTGAGTTGCTCATCCCCCTTCATCCTACAAGGCCTTGGATCCGCGGAGTCCCAAATCAAAATCACTTTTACACCTCTGCAAGTGACTCGCGACTCTATCACTTCCAGCACTCGACCAGGTCAGGATTTGACCTCACAGTAAATCCTGAAAGATTTTTATCAAGCAATCCCAAAAATGTCATGATTATACAGTACATGATTACATGTATACACAGTATTATGCCCGTTATATACAGTTATTATTCCCGTTATATACAGTTATATTTTTAACAATTACATTCATTATTATACAGTACATGATTATACATAGTATTATGCCCGCTATATACAGTTATTATTTCCGTTATATACAGTTATATTTTTAACAATTACATTCATTATTATACAGTACATGATTATACATAGTATTATGCCCGCTATATACAGTTATTATTCCCGATATATAGTTATATTTTTAACGATTACATTCATGTTATTTTATGACAAAACAAATATATGCGATAATTATAGCAAAGGACAGCTCTTGCTTTAAGAGCTGTCCTTTGCGGTGAGAGTCGCAGGGTCACAGCAGGTCCCGGCAGCTCTCCCCTCCCTCCCACACCCGGCGCTGTTGCGCCGGGCTCTCCTCCTCCCTGCACCCGGAAGATGATCAGAGGAGGTCACAAGTCCAGGCAGCACAGCTCTGTGCTGCCCGGACACAGGTGAGGGGGCAATGCGGGGCGGCGGGGGTCCGTGCTGGGCGGCGGGGTTCCGTGCGGGGCGGCAGTGGGTTCGCGTTAGAAGCCCATTGGCTTCTATGGGGCATCGCCAGATTTTTCTGGCGATGCCACCCGCCGCGGTAACCCAGCGGGGGATGCTTAGAGCATCCCGCAATGCGCTAAAACCCCCGATAATGGGGGGTTTACCGCATTTCCACCTTAGACAATCTCCCCCTGAGGCTTTCAAAAAATGAGAAAAAGTGCATATTACGCATCCAACGATCCAGCGACGCTGGCAGACCTCACGGCATGATTCTTCTTCGGGTAGGTAAGTGCTACTCCTGGATGTCATCAAGCAGTCACTTCCTGCCACAGTACTGATTTGCTCATCCCCCTTCTTCTTCTTGGATCCGCAGAGTCCCAAATCAAAATCTCTTTTACACCTATACAAGTGACTCGCGACTCTATCACCTCCAGCACTCGACCAGGTCACGATTTGACCTCACAGTAAATCCTGAAACATTTTTACCAAGCAATCCCCCAAAATGTCATGATAATACAATACATGATTATACACAGTGTTTTGCCCATTATATACAGTTATTATGCCCATTATATACAGTTATATTTTTAACGATTACATTCATGTTATTTTATGACAAAAAAAAATAAATTAAGATAATACAGGTTGAGTATCCCGTATCCAAAATGCTCGGGACCAGGAGAATTTTGGATAACGGATTATTCCGTATTTCGGAATATTTTAATATTTCAATGATGTATTTTGAAGTATCTTGCATTTATGCTGTATAAACACATAATATACACACAAATATATTTTATTACCACATAAAATACACACAAACATATTTTAATTGTTCAAAAAACAAGGTTTCAAAACGTGAAACAAAATGTGTGTACTATCTCAGCACTGAATTTGAATGCCAAGCAATCATTGTCTTGCACATATATAGTGCCAGTTACATATTATGTCCCCAGTGATGCTGTTACATATGTCCCCAGTGAGTTTTTAGCAAAAAAAAAAATTTTTTTCACTTTCTGGAATGTCCGTATTTCGGAATTATTCGGATAACGGATATTCGGATACGGGATACTCGACCTGTATACATCCCTCCAGCCAAACCCCACTTCTAAGTGCCTAAAACAAGATAGACCCAGAAATGGACACACTTTAAAAATCTGATTAATGACTACAGGAGCCTCTATATAAACAGACTAAGGCTTTCAAAAAATGAGAAACAGTGCATATTGCCCATCCAACGATCCAGCGACGCTGGCAGACCTTACGGCGTGACCCTTCTTTGGGCACATAAGTGCTACTCCTGGATGTCATCAAGCAGTAACTTACTGCCACAGTACTGATTATTGAGTTGCTCATCCCCCTTCATCCTACAAGGCCTTGGATCCGCGGAGTCCCAAATCAAAATCACTTTTACACCTCTGCAAGTGACTCGCGACTCTATCACTTCCAGCACTCGACCAGGTCAGGATTTGACCTCAAAGTAAATCCTGAAAGATTTTTATCAAGCAATCCCAAAAATGTCATGATTATACAGTACATGATTACATGTATACACAGTATTATGCCCGTTATATACAGTTATTATTCCCGTTATATACAGTTATATTTTTAACAATTACATTCATTATTATACAGTACATGATTATACATAGTATTATGCCCGCTATATACAGTTATTATTCCCGTTATATACAGTTATATTTTTAACAATTACATTCATTATTATATAGTACATGATTATACATAGTATTATGCCCGCTATATACAGTTATTATTCCCGATATATAGTTATATTTTTAACGATTACATTCATGTTATTTTATGACAAAACAAATATATGCGATAATTATAGCAAAGGACAGCTCTGCTTTAAGAGCTGTCCTTTGCGGTGAGAGTCGCAGGGTCACAGCAGGTCCCGGCAGCTCTCCCCTCCCTCCCACACCCGGCGCTGCTGCGCCGGGCTCTCCTCCTCCCTGCACCCGGAAGAGGATCAGTGCAGGGAGGAGGTCACAAGTCCAGGCAGCACAGCTCTGTGCTGCCCGGACACAGGTGAGGGGGCAATGCAGGGCGGCAGGGGTCCGTGCTGGGCGGCGGGGGTCCGTGCGGGGCGGCAGTGGGTTCGCGTTAGAAGCCCATTGGCTTCTATGGGGCATCGCCAGATTTTTCAGGCGATGCCACCCGCCGCGGTAACCCAGCGGGGGATGCTTAGAGCATGCGGTAAAAACCCAGATAACGGGGTTTTTACTGCATTTCCACCTTAGACAATCTCCCCCTGAGGCTTTCAAAAAATGAGAAACAGTGCATATTACGCATCCAACGATCCAGCGACGCTGGCAGACCTCACGGCATGATTCTTCTTCGGGCAGGTAAGTGCTACTCCTGGATGTCATCAAGCAGTCACTTCCTGCCACAGTACTGATTTGCTCATCCCCCTTCTTCTTCTTGGATCCGCGGAGTCCCAAATCAAAATCTCTTTTACACCTATACAAGTGACTCGCGACTCTATCACCTCCAGCACTCGACCAGGTCACGATTTGACCTCACAGTAAATCCTGAAACATTTTTACCAAGCAATCCCCCAAAATGTCATGATAATACAATACATGATTATACACAATGTTTTGCCCATTATATACAGTTATTATGCCCATTATTTTAACGATTACATTCATGTTATTTTATGACAAAAAAAAAAATTAAGATAATATACATCCCTCCAGCCAAACCCCACTTCTAAGTGCCTAAAACAAGATAGACCCAGAAATGGACACACTTTAAAAATCTGGTTAATGACTACAGGAGCCTCTATATAAACAGACTAAAATGAGAAACAGTGCATATTGCCCATCCAACGATCCAGCGACGCTGGCAGACTTTACGGCGTGACCCTTCTTTGGGCACATAAGTGCTACTCCTGGATGTCATCAAGCAGTAACTTACTGCCACAGTACTGATTATTGAGTTGCTCATCCCCCTTCATCCTACAAGGCCTTGAATCCGCGGAGTCCCAAATCAAAATCACTTTTACACCTCTGCAAGTGACTCGCGACTCTATCACTTCCAGCACTCGACCAGGTCAGGATTTGACCTCACAGTAAATCCTGAAAGATTTTTATCAAGCAATCCCAAAAATGTCATGATTATACAGTACATGATTACATGTATACACAGTATTATGCCCGCTATATACAGTTATTATTCCCGTTATATACAGTTATATTTTTAACAATTACATTCATTATTATATAGTACATGATTATACATAGTATTATGCCCAATATATACAGTTATTATTGCCGATATATAGTTATATTTTTAACGATTACATTCATGTTATTTTATGACAAAACAAATATATGCGATAATTATAGCAAAGGACAGCTCTTGCTTTAAGAGCTGTCCTTTGCGGTGAGAGTCGCCGGGTCACAGCAGTTCCCGGCGGCTCTCCCCTCCCTCCCACACCCGGCGCTGCTGCGCCGGGCTCTCCTCCTCCCTGCACCCGGAAGAGGATCAGTGCAGGGAGGAGGTCACAAGTCCAGGCAGCACAGCTCTGTGCTGCCCGGACACAGGTGAGGGGGCAATGCGGGGCGGCGGGGGTCCATGCTGGGCGGCGGGGGTCCGTGCGGGGCGGCAGTGGGTTCGCGTTAGAAGCCCATTGGCTTCTATGGGGCATCGCCAGATTTTTCAGGCGATGCCACCCGCCGCGGTAACCCAGCGGGGGATGCTTAGAGCATCCCGAAATGCGGTAAAAACCCCGATAACAGGGTTTTTACCTTAGACAATCTCCCCCTGAGGCTTTCAAAAAATGAGAAACAGTGCATATTACGCATCCAACGATCCAGCGACGCTGGCAGACCTCACGGCATGATTCTTTTTCGGGCAGGTAAGTGCTACTCCTGGATGTCATCAAGCAGTCACTTCCTGCCACAGTACTGATTTGCTCATCCCCCTTCTTCTTCTTGGAACCGCGGAGTCCCAAATCAAAATCTCTTTTACACCTATACAAGTGACTCGCGACTCTATCACCTCCAGCACTCGACCAGGTCACGATTTGACCTCACAGTAAATCCTGAAACATTTTTACCAAGCAATCCCCCAAAATGTCATGATAATACAATACATAATTATAAACAGTGTTTTGCCCATTATATACAGTTATTATGCCCATTATATACAGTTATATTTTTAACGATTATATTCATGTTATTTTATGACAAAAAAAAAAAATTAAGATAATATACATCCCTCCAGCCACACCCCACTTCTAAGTGCCTAAAACAAGATAGACCCAGAAATGGACACACTTTAAAAATCTGGTTAATGACTACAGGAGCCTCTATATAAACAGACTGAGGCTTTCAAAAAATGAGAAACAGTGCATATTGCCCATCCAACGATCCAGCGACGCTGGCAGACCTTACGGCGTGACCCTTCTTTGGGCACATAAGTGCTACTCCTGGATGTCATCAATCAGTAACTTACTGCCACAGTACTGATTATTGAGTTGCTTATCCCCCTTCATCATACCAGGCCTTGGATCCGCGGAGTCCCAAATCAAAATCACTTTTACACCTCTGCAAGTGACTCGCGACTCTATCACTTCCAGCACTCGACCAGGTCAGGATTTGACCTCACAGTAAATCCTGAAAGATTTTTATCAAGCAATCCCAAAAATGTCATGATTATACAGTACATGATTACATGTATACACAGTATTATGCCCGCTATATACAGTTATTATTTCCGTTATATACAGTTATATTTTTAACAATTACATTCATTATTATACAGTACATGATTATACATAGTATTATGCCCGCTATATACAGTTATTATTCCCGTTATATACAGGGATTCAGTATTGAATCCCGGCGGTCGGGATCCCGGCGTTCAGAATCCCGACGCCGGAATCCCGACCGCCGAAATGCCGACAAGGGGGGGACGTGGATCGCCCCCCCTTGCGGGCTCGCTGCGCTCGCCACGCAGCGGGCCCGGTGCCTCGCTACGCTCGGCACACTAATTTATTCTCCCTCCAGGGGTGTCGTGGACACCCCAGGAGGGAGAAAGTGTCGGCATTTCGGCGGTCGGGATTCCGGCGTCGGGATTCTGAACGCCGGGATCCCGACCGCCGGGATCTTAACTGCATCCCATATACAGTTATATTTTTAACAATTACATTCATTATTATATAGTACATGATTATACATAGTATTATGCCCGCTATATACAGTTATTATTCCCGATATATAGTTATATTTTTAACGATTACATTCATGTTATTTTATGACAAAACAAATATATGCGATAATTATAGCAAAGGACAGCTCTTGCTTTAAGAGCTGTCCTTTGCGGTGAGAGTCGCCGGGTCACAGCAGGTCCCGGCGGCTCTCGCCTCCCTCCCACACCCGGCGCTGCTACGCCGGGCTCTCCTCCTCCCTGCACCCGGAAGAGGATCAGTGCAGGGAGGAGGTCACAAGTCCAGGCAGCACAGCTCTGTGCTGCCCGGCAGTGGCGTAACTTGTGTAAGGCAGCCCCCGCCACTGCTTGGAGGAGCGGGGGCTGCCTGGGCGCCGGCTCGGGCACGGAGAGGCCAGACAGAGGAGCCGGGAAGAAGCTGAGCAGTACTGTCAGGAGGGGGCCTGCAGCTGCTCGTGAATATACACAGCCGGCCACTGCTGCCGCGCTGTACATTGTTAGAGGAAGTTAGTCCGTGCAGCTTGAGGAGCAGGGGAGCTGTCAGTCAGGGCTTCCCTGATGCTGGCTCCGCCCACCACACTCATGGGCTCCGTGCAGCAGACCCCAGCCCTGCTCTCCCTGCTCCTGTGACCGGCATTCTTATGGGCTCCGTGCGTGCATTAGGGTACAGTCCTGACTCCTGCTCTCCCTGCACACTCCTGTAACATGCTGATGCTGGCCTCACACACTCACCACAGTGCCAGCTCCCTGCACCTCCAAGGAATGGGCAAGCCAGGTGAGTGCTGTATAGTGGGGGAGTGAGGGGCTGTGTTTTATCTACTGTAATGTGGCACTTTTATTATTGTGGTGCTGTGTGTGTACTGGGGGAGTGGGGTCTGTAATATGAAGGGGATTTAGTGTGTGTGGGGGCTGTTTATAATGTGGAATGGGCTGTGTATAATGTAATATAAGGGATCTGTGTATAGTTTAATATGGGGAGGGCTGTGTATGGTGTGACATGGGAAGGGCTGTGTATAGTGTAATATGGGGAGGGCTGTGTATAGTGTGACATGGGAAGGGCTGTGTATAGTGTAATATGGGGAGGGCTGTGTAAAATGTGACATGGGAAGGGCTGTGTATAGTGTAATATGGGGAGGGCTGTGTATAATGTGATATGGGAAGGGCTGTGTATAATGTAATATAGGGGGCTGTGTATAATGTAATATAGGGGGGCTGTGTATAATATAATATGGGGTGGGCTGTGTATAATGTATATAGGGGGGATGTGTATAATGTAACATAGGGGGGATGTGTATAATGTAACATAGGGGGGCTGTGTATAATGTAATATAGGGGGGCTGTGTATAATATAATATGGGGTGGGCTGTGTATAATGTATATAGGGGGGATGTGTATAATGTAACATAGGGGGGATGTGTATAATGTAACATAGGGGGGCTGTGTATAATGTAATATAGGGGGGCTGTGTATAATGTAACATAGGGGGGCTGTGTATAATGTGATATGGGAAGGGCTGTGTATAGTGTAACATAGGGGGGCTGTGTATAATGTGATATGGGGAAGGCTGCATTCATTGGGCCAGATTCAGACCTGTTGATCAGTATAGTCTCCGCCGCGCACCAGTGAGATCCCGCCTTGCAAATCAATGTGCCCCCTGTGTGACTGGATTTGTAAGGCTGCACATCCGTTTGCACCCGCCCGGATATTTACAAATATCAGGGACAACCAGTGTTTTTATTGGACTCCCAAAAGCGTTCGTTGTCCATCCCCACATGCCCACTCAATGACAATTACCTTTCGAACGGCAGCCAACAAAAATAATGGCAGGATTTTATTGCAGCATGGCCTCGTGCATGTATACTGCATACCCTACACATATGCAGTTCAATGATAATCATCCGCTATGCAAATTTGCAGCCATGCAAGCAGGTCTGAATTAGGCCCATTAAAATATGGTGCTATGCGTAATATGGGAGAGGGGCGGCTGTACATAATGTGATATGGTACTTTGTGTACGGGGTGTAATATGGGATGGGTGTGTGTACTGGGTGCGGCATCTCTTCAGTGCAGGAACAGAGGTAGTGCAGGCAGATAGCCATGGGTGCTCACCTGCTAGGAATGACGGAACCGGGGGTCGCAGTGCTAGGCCTCTCCCCATGGCCATACCCACCTGGCATGTAGCTCCGCCCTTCCTGGGGTCGGACGCGCCTTCGGTGCGGCAGGTTGAGGTATGCTATAGTTTTCACCTGCCATTGCAGAACACACCACTGAGTGTATGTACATGGGTGGAGCTAGACACAACCTTTGGAGCGGACCACGATATCCCCGTCTCAATGGGGCAGCGCATTTTACTAGCATCTGGAATCTCCCTGAAACTAGTTTTCAAAAGTAGGCAAGTATGAGAGAAAACAGTATCCCACCCAGACCCAGTATGCTACACTGACAGCGGGCAGTCTTTTTCTTCTGGGCCCCGCTGGAAGTTGTAGCGCTATGTGCGGGCAGGGCGGGAAGCGCTGCTGACATTGAAAAGACTGAGAATTCTCTCAGCCAATCAGCTTCCGGCCCGGCCAGTCTTTTCAAATTCAGTAGCGCTTCCTGCCCTGCCGGCACATAGCGCTAGAGTACAAGCTACCTGCCGCCGCCCAGATCATCCCCACTGCTGCACATAGGTGAGGAGGTGGGGGTCAAACAGTCTGCTGGGGGCAGTGTGCAGTGCGCTAGCAGCCAGTCCCGGGGGAGAGGATGTCCAGGTGGCCACGGTGCTGGGCTGAGGGGAGAGTGTTCTACAGGGGATGGGTTCTGCCAGTAAGCTCGCTGCGCTCTCCCTGCTATGCCTTCCCAGGGATGCTTCTCCGCCAATCACAGCGCTCCCAGCCACATATGTGGCAGACAGACAACAGTAATTAGAAGCAGGTTGGTAATTCACCTTTTTCTGCAGCCATTCATTTAAATTAAGTCCCACCAGGGTGGTCAGTGTGGACCAAGGGGGGCACATATAGGCATGTGGTGGGAAGGTACAATCAGGGGTGCCGAGAGAGGGGGGGGAGCAGATACAATTTACCCGGGCCCGGGCCTGTCAGGGGGGCCCTGGTCTGGACACACAGGTTTTTTTTTTAATTTGGTGGCAAGTACCCCCAACATGACCCATTCCATTAGGTACAAAATGCTCTGTTCCTGGACTTCCCTGCCAGTGGTAGTTACAGAGGTTGGACTCCAGCACAGTCCAAAATTCAAAGAGGGGCAGTCACATCAACTGCCAGTGTGTCCAGGACAGTGATGCTTGGGGTGGCAGTATATGTGACCCCCCCCCCCCCCCCCTTTTGAATATTGGACTGTGCTGCAGGCTCACATCTGTAATTGTCACTGGCAGGGAAGTCCAAGAACAGAGCATTTTGTACCTAATGAAATGGGCCATGTTGGAGGGTATGTGTAACCCCTGGCAGAGCATGTTAACCCCGGCAGAGCATGCAAATCAGGGCAGACAGATTATTCCCTGGCACAGAATGTTAACCCCTGGCAGAGTATGTTAACTCCTGGTAGAGCAGGTTAACTTCTTAATATGCAATGAGCATTACGGTGTGTGGCATAACGTGTAATGAGCATTATGGCATGTGGTATAATATGTAATGGGTGTGTGACATGTGTAATAGACATTACAGGGTAAATTTTTGCACGTGTATCCACCTTGGAAGCAGTGGTGTAACACCGGTTCCGCAGAGTGTGCGGGGATCTCCGTCCATGGGGGCCCCAGGAAGTTGTTGTACCGGGGCCCAGGATTTCTCTTGGCGGCCCTGGGTACAATGGGGGGGGGGACAGCGAGGCATGTAGTGGGAAGGTACCAGGTGGGACACAGCGAAGCATGTGTTGGGAAGGTACCAGGGGGGACAAAGAGAGGCCTGTGGTGGGAAGGGACCAGGAGGGACAAAGAGAGGCATGTGGTGAGAACGGAACAGGAAGGACACATGTGCATATAGTGGAAATGGACCAGGGGACACACAGAGAGGCATGTGGGGGAAAGGGACATGGGGAGAGACAGAGAGGTAATGTGTATGGGGCATTATGGGGGGGGGGGGGGCGCCTAAAAATATTTTGGCTTGGGGGAGCATCATTTATAGTTACGCCACTGCTGCCCGGACACAGGTGAGGGGGCAATGCGGGGCGGCGGGGGTCCGTGCTGGGTGGCTGGGGTCCGTGCGGGGCGGCGGGGGTCCGTGCTGGGCGGCGGGGGTCCGTGCGGGGCGGCAGTGGGTTCGCGTTAGAAGCCCATTGGCTTCTATGGGGCATCGCCAGATTTTTCTGGCGATGCCACCCGCCGCGGTAACCCAGCGGGGGATGCTTAGAGCATCCCGAAATGCGGTAAAAACCCCGATAACGGGGTTTTTACCGCATTTTCACTTTAGACAATCTCCCCCTGAGGCTTTCAAAAAATGAGAAACAGTGCATATTACACATCCAACGATCCAGCGACGCTGGCAGACCTCACGGCATGATTCTTCTTCGGGCAGGTAAGTGCTACTCCTGGATGTCATCAAGCAGTCACTTCCTGCCACAGTACTGCTTATTGATTTGCTCATCCCCCTTCTTCTTCTTGGATCCGCGGAGTCCCAAATCAAAATCTCTTTTACACCTATGCAAGTGACTCGCGACTCTATCACCTCCAGCACTCGACCAGGTCACGATTTGACCTCACAGTAAATCCTGAAACATTTTTACCAAGCAATCCCCCAAAATGTCATGATAATACAATACATGATCATACACAGTGTTATGCCCATTATATACAGTTATTATGCCCATTATATACAGTTATATTTTTAACGATTACATTCATGTTATTTTATGACAAAAAAAAAAAAAATTAAGATAATATACATCCCTCCAGCCAAACCCCACTTCTAAGTGCCTAAAACAAGATAGACCCAGAAATGGACACACTTTAAAAATCTGGTTAATGACTACAGGAGCCTCTATATAAACAGACTGAGGCTTTCAAAAAATGAGAAACAGTGCATATTGCCCATCAAACGATCCAGCGACACTGGCAGACCTTAGGGCGTGATCGTTCTTCGGGCACGTAAGTGCTACTCCTGGATGTCATCAAGCAGTAACTTACTGCCACAGTACTGATTATTGAGTTGCTCATCCTCCTTCTTCCTACCTGATTTATGTTTGAGCTCATTTCTCATACAGTTTTTTTCTTGGTGTTCCTGTTTTTTGGCCCCCAATTCTCTCATTACCTTTGAAAATGTCTCTGATTCCCCCTCAACTCCCACCTCTCTCCTCTACTTTCTTCTTGCTACACCATCTCTCTTCTCCTCCAGCCTCTCATTTCTCTACTACCTCTGCTCACTACTGCTGGGACTGTTTAGAATGTTCAGGTACTAGACATTCCATTTCATTGTGATGTCACAATAGGGGCATGGCCAGAAATGATGCTATGGGATGTGTTGCTATGTGCAGCTCTGGTGGCATCTGTTTCTGCCTGCCATTTTCAATCCAACCTATGTACACAATACATATTCTAATGGTGTATCTCTAGACACCCTCTTCTTCTGTGTCAGGCCCCCCTCCACGAATTTACACCCCACCATCTTCTTCGATGCGCACCCACGAACTTACACCCCAACCTCTTCTTCTTTGACAGGCCCCCCCACGAATTTACACCCCACTCTCTTCTTCTTCGACGCCCACCCACAAACTTACCTCCCACCCTCTTCTTCTTTGACAGGCCCCCCAATGAACTTACACCCCACCCTCTTCTTCTTTGGCAGGTCCCCCACGAGCTTACACCACACCCTCTTCTTCTTCTACGCCTACCCACGAACTTACACCCCACCCTTTTCTTCTTTGACGCCCACCCACGAACTTACAACCCACAGACTGAGGCTTTCAAAAAATGAGAAACAGTGCATATTGCCCATCCAACGATCCAGCGACGCTGGGCACACCTCAAGGCATGATCCTTCTTCGGGCAGGTAAGTGCTACTCCTGGATGTCATCAAGCAGTCACTTTCTGCCACAGTACTGATTATTGATTTGCTCATCCCCCTTCTTCCTACCAGGCCTTTGATCCGCGGAGTCCCAAATCAAAATCACTTTTACTCCTCTGCAAGTGACTCGCGACTCTATCACCTCCAGCACTCGACCAGGTCAGGATTTGACCTCACAGTAAATCCTGAAAGATTTTTTACCAAGCAATCCCCAAAAATGTCATGATAATACAGTACATGTTTATACACAGTGTTATGCCCGTTATATACAGTTATTATGCCCATTATATACAGTTATATTTTTAACTATTACATTCATGTTATTTTATCACAAAAAAAAAAATTAAGATAATATACATCCCTCCAGCCAAACCCCACCTCTAAGTGCCTAAGACAAGATAGACCCAGGAATGAATACAATTTAAAAATGTGGTTAATGACTAGAGGAGCCTCTATATAAAAAGACGGAGGCTTTCAAAAAATGAGAAACAGTGCATATTGCCCATCCAATTATCCAGCGACGCTGGAAGACCTTACGGCATGATCCTTCTTCGGGCACATAAGTGCTACTCCTGGATGTCATCAAGCAGTAATTTACTGCCACAGTACTGATTATTGAGTTGCTCATCCCCCTTCATCCTACCAGGCCTTGGATCCGTGGAGTCCCAAATCAAAATCCCTTTTACACCTCTGCAAGTGACTCGCAACTCTAGCATCTCCAGCACTCGACCAGGTCAGGATTTGACCTCACAGTAAATCCTGAAAGATTTTTATCAAGCAATCCCAAAAAATGTCATTATTATACAGTACATGATTACATGTATACACAGTATTATGCCCGCTATATACAGTTATTATTATATACAGTTATATTTTTAATGATTACATTCATGATTATACAGTACATGATTATAAACAGTATTATGCCCATTATATACAGTTATTATTCCCGATATACAGTTATATTTTTAACGATTACATTCATGTTATTCTATGACAAAAAAAATTAAAATAATATACATTCCTTCAGTCACACCCCACTTCTAAGTGCCTAAGACAAGATAGACCCAGAAATGAACACAATTGAAAAATGTGGTGAATGACTAGAGGAGCCTCTATATAAACAGACTGAGGCTTTCAAAAAATGAGAAACAGCGCATATTGCCCATCAAACGATCCAGCGACGCTGGCAGACCTTAGGGCGTGATCGTTCTTCGGGCACGTAAGTGCTACTCCTGGATGTCATCAAGCAGTAACTTACTGCCACAGTACTGATTATTGAGTTGCTCATCCTCCTTCTTCCTACCTGATTTATGTTTGAGCTCATTTCTCATACAGTTTTTTTCTCGGTGTTCCTGTTTTTTGGCCCCCAATTCTCTCATTACCTTTGAAAATGTCTCTGATTCCCCCTCAACTCCCACCTCTCTCCTCTACTTTCTTCTTGCTGCACCATCTCTCTTCTCCTCCAGCCTCTCATTTCTCTACTACCTCTGCTCACTACTGCTGGGACTGTTTAGAATGTTCAGGTACTAGACATTCCATTTCATTGTGATGTCACAATAGGGGCATGGCCAGAAATGTTGCTATGGGATGTGTTGCTATGTGCAGCTCTGGTGGCATCTGTTTCTGCCTGCCATTTTCAATCCACTCTATGTACACAATACATATTCTAATGGTGTATCTCTAGACACCCTCTTCTTCTGTGTCAGGCCCCCCTCCACGAATTTACACCCCACCATCTTCTTCGATGCGCACCCACGAACTTACACCCCAACCTCTTCTTCTTTGACAGGCCCCCCCACGAATTTACACCCCACCCTCTTCTTCTTCGACGCCCACCCACAAACTTACCTCCCACCCTCTTCTTCTTTGACAGGCCCCCCAATGAACTTACACCCCACCCTCTTCTTCTTTGGCAGGTCCCCCACGAACTTACACCACGCCCTCTTCTTCTTCTACGCCTACCCACGAACTTACACCCCACCCTCTTCTTCTTTGACGCCCACCCACGAACTTACAACCCACAGACTTAGGCTTTCAAAAAATGAGAAACAGTGCATATTGCCCATCCAACGATCCAGCGACGCTGGCACACCTCACGGCATGATCCTTCTTCGGGCAGGTAAGTGCTACTCCTGGATGTCATCAAGCAGTCACTTTCTGCCACAGTACTGATTATTGATTTGCTCATCCCCCTTCTTCCTACCAGGCCTTTGATCTGCGGAGTCCCAAATCAAAATCACTTTTACTCCTCTGCAAGTGACTCGCGACTCTATCACCTCCAGCACTCGACCAGGTCAGGATTTGACCTCACAGTAAATCCTGAAAGATTTTTTACCAAGCAATCCCCAAAAATGTCATGATAATACAGTACATGTTTATACACAGTGTTATGCCCATTATATACAGTTATTATGCCCATTATATACAGTTATATTTTTAACTATTACATTCATGTTATTTTATCACAAAAAAAAAAATTAAGATAATATACATCCCTCCAGCCAAACCCCACCTCTAAGTGCCTAAGACAAGATAGACCCAGGATGGAATACAATTTAAAAATGTGGTTAATGACTACAGGAGCCTCTATATAAAAAGATGGAGGCTTTCAAAAAATGAGAAACAGTGCATATTGCCCATTCAATTATCCAGCGATGCTGGAAGACCTTACGGCATGATCCTTCTTCGGGCACATAAGTGCTACTCCTGGATGTCATCAAGCAGTAACTTACTGCCACAGTACTGATTATTGAGTTGCTCATCCCCCTTCATCCTACCAGGCCTTGGATCCGTGGAGTCCCAAATCAAAATCCCTTTTACACCTCTGCAAGTGACTCGCAACTCTAGCATCTCCAGCACTCGACCAGGTCAGGATTTGACCTCACAGTAAATCCTGAAAGATTTTTATCAAGCAATCCCAAAAAATGTCATTATTATACAGTACATGATTACATGTATACACAGTATTATGCCCGCTATATACAGTTATTATTCCCATTATATACAGTTATATTTTTAATGATTACATTCATGATTATACAGTACATGATTATAAACAGTATTATGCCCATTATATACAGTTATTATTCCCGATATACAGTTATATTTTTAACGATTACATTCATGTTATTCTATGACAAAAAAAATTAAGATAATATACATTCCTTCAGTCACACCCCACTTCTAAGTGCCTAAGACAAGATAGACCCAGAAATGAACACAATTGAAAAATGTGGTGAATGACTAGAGGAGCCTCTATATAAACAGACTGAGGCTTTCAAAAAATGAGAAACAGCGCATATTGCCCATCAAACGATCCAGCGACGCTGGCAGACCTTAGGGCGTGATCGTTCTTCGGGCACGTAAGTGCTACTCCTGGATGTCATCAAGCAGTAACTTACTGCCACAGTACTGATTATTGAGTTGCTCATCCTCCTTCTTCCTACCTGATTTATGTTTGAGCTCATTTCTCATACAGTTTTTTTCTTGGTGTTCCTGTTTTTTGGCCCCCAATTCTCTCATTACCTTTGAAAATGTCTCTGATTCCCCCTCAACTCCCACCTCTCTCCTCTACTTTCTTCTTGCTGCACCCATCTCTCTTCTCCTCCAGCCTCTCATTTCTCTACTACCTCTGCTCACTACTGCAGGGACTGTTTAGAATGTTCAGGTACTAGACATTCCATTTCATTGTGATGTCACAATAGGGGCATGGCCAGAAATGTTGCTATGGGATGTGTTGCTATGTGCAGCTCTGGTGGCATCTGTTTCTGCCTGCCATTTTCAATCCACTCTATGTACACAATACATATTCTAATGGTGTATCTCTAGACACCCTCTTCTTCTGTGTCAGGCCCCCCTCCACGAATTTACACCCCACCATCTTCTTCGATGCGCACCCACGAACTTACACCCCAACCTCTTCTTCTTTGACAGGCCCCCCCACGAATTTACACCCCACCCTCTTCTTCTTCGACGCCCACCCACAAACTTACCTCCCACCCTCTTCTTCTTTGACAGGCCCCCCAATGAACTTACACCCCACCCTCTTCTTCTTTGGCAGGTCCCCCACGAACTTACACCACGCCCTCTTCTTCTTCTACGCCTACCCACGAACTTACACCCCACCCTCTTCTTCTTTGACGCCCACCCACGAACTTACAACCCACAGACTTAGGCTTTCAAAAAATGAGAAACAGTGCATATTGCCCATCCAACGATCCAGCGACGCTGGCACACCTCACGGCATGATCCTTCTTCGGGCAGGTAAGTGCTACTCCTGGATGTCATCAAGCAGTCACTTTCTGCCACAGTACTGATTATTGATTTGCTCATCCCCCTTCTTCCTACCAGGCCTTTGATCTGCGGAGTCCCAAATCAAAATCACTTTTACTCCTCTGCAAGTGACTCGCGACTCTAGCATCTCCAGCACTCGACCAGGTCAGGATTTGACCTCACAGTAAATCCTGAAAGATTTTTATCAAGCAATACCAAAAAATGTCATTATTATACAGTACATGATTACATGTATACACAGTATTATGCCCGCTATATACAGTTATTATTCCCGTTATATACAGTTATATTTTTAATGATTACATTCATGATTATACAGTACATGATTATAAACAGTATTATGCCCATTATATACAGTTATTATTCCCGATATACAGTTATATTTTTAACGATTACATTCATGTTATTCTATGACAAAAAAAATTAAGTAAATATACATTCCTTCAGCCACACCCCACTTCTAAGTGCCTAAGACAAGATAGACCCAGAAATGAACACAATTGAAAAATGTGGTTAATGACTAGAGGAGCCTCTATATAAACAGACTGAGGCTGTCAAAAAATGAGAAACAGTGCATATTGCCCATCAAACGATCCAGCGACGCTGGCAGACATCACGGCATGATCCTTCTTCGGGCAGGTAAGTGCTACTCCTGGATGTCATCAAGCAGTAACTTACTGCCACAGTACTGATTATTGAGTTGCTCATCCCCCTTCTTCCTACCAGGCCTTGGATCCGCAGAGTCCCAAATCAAAATCTCTTTTACACTTCTGCAAGTGACTCGCGACTCTATCACCTCCAGCACTCGACCAGGTCAGGATTTGACCTCACAGTAAATCCTGAAAATTTTTTACCAAGCAATCCCCAAAAATGTCATGATAATACAGTACATGATTATACACAGTGTTATGCCCGTTATATAGTTATTATGCCCATCATATACAGTTATATTTTTAACGATTACATTCATGTTGTTTTATCACAAAAAAAAAAAATTAAGATAATATACATCCCTCCAGCCAAACCCCACTTCTAAGTGCCTAAGACAAGATAGACCCAGAAATGAACACAATTGAAAAATGTGGTGAATGACTAGAGGAGCCTCTATATAAACAGACTGAGGCTTTCAAAAAATGAGAAACAGTGCATATTGCCCATCAAACGATCCAGCGACGCTGGCAGATCTTAGGGCGTGATCGTTCTTCGGGCAGGTAAGTGCTACTCCTGGATGTCATCAAGCAGTCACTTACTGCCACAGTACTGATTATTGAGTTGCTCATCCTCCTTCTTCCTACCTGATTTATGTTTGAGCTCATTTCTCATACAGTTTTTTCTTAGTGTTCCTGTTTTTTGGCCCCCATTTCTCTCATTACATTTGAAAATGTCTCTGATTCCCCCTCAACTCCCACCTCTCTCCTCTACTTTCTTCTTGCTACACCATCTCTCTTCTCCTCCAGCCTCTCATTTCTCTACTACCTCTGCTCACTACTGCTGGGACTATTTAGAATGTTCAGGTACTAGACATTCCATTTCATTGTGATGTCACAATAGGGGCATGGCCAGAATTGTTGCTATGGGAAGTGTTGCTATGTGCAGCTCTGGTGGCATCTGTTTCTGCCTGCCATTTTCAATCCACTCTATGTACACAATACATATTCTAATGGTGTATCTCTAGACACCCTCTTCTTCTGTGTCAGGCCCCCCCCTCCACAAATTTACACCCCACCATCTTCTTCGATGCGCACCCACGAACTTACACCCCAACCTCTTCTTCTTTGACAGGCCCCCCCACGAATTTACACCCCACCCTCTTCTTCTTCGACGCCCACCCACAAACTTACATCCCACCCTCTTCTTCTTTGACAGGCCCCCCAATGAACTTACACCCCACCCTCTTCTTCTTTGGCAGGTCCCCCACGAACTTACACCCCACCCTCTTCTTCTTCTACGTCTACCCACGAACTTACACCCCACCCTCTTATTCTTTGACGCCCACCCACGAACTTACAACCCACAGACTGAGGCTTTCAAAAAATGAGGAACAGTGCATATTGCCCATCCAAAGATCCAGCGACGCTGGCACACCTCACGGCATGATCCTTCTTCGGGCACATAAGCGCTACTCCTGGATGTCATCAAGCAGTAACTTACTGCCACAGTACTGATTATTGATTTGCTCATCCCCCTTCTTCCTACCAGGCCTTAGATCCGCGGAGTCCCAAATCAAAATCACTTTTACACCTCTGCAAGTGACTCGCGACTCTATCACCTCCAGCACTCGACCAGGTCAGGATTTGACCTCACAGTAAATCCTGAAAGATATTTATCAAGCAATCCTAAAAAATTTCATGATTATACAGTACATGATTACATGTATACACAGTATTATGCCCGCTATGTACAGTTATTATTCCCGTTATATACAGTTATATTTCTAATCATTAAACTCATGATTATACAGTACATGATTATACACAGAATTATGCCCGTTATATACAGTTCATTTTCCTGATATACAGTTATATTTTTAACGATTACATTCATGTTATTTTATGACAAAAAAATTAAGATAATATACATCCCTCCAGCCAAACCCCACCTCTAAGTGCCTAAGACAAGATAGACCCAGAAATGAACACAATTTAAAAATGTGGTTAATGACTAGAGGAGCCTCTATATAATATGACTGAGGCTTTCAAAATATGAGAAACAGTGCATATTGCCCATCCAAATATCCAGCGACGCTGGAAGACCTTACAGCGTGACCCTTCTTGAGGCACATAAGTGCTACTCCTGGATGTCATCAAGCAGTAACTTACTGCCACAGTACTGATTATTGAGTTGCTCATCCCCCTTCATCCTACCAGGCCTTGGATCCGCGGAGTCCCAAATCAAAATCACTTTTACACCTCTGCAAGTGACTCTTAACTCTATCACCTTCAGCACTTGACCAGGTCAGGATTTGACCTCACAGTAAATCCAGAAAGATTTTTATCAAGCAATCCCAAAAATGTCATGATTATACAGTACATGATTACATGTATACAGTATTATGTCCGTTATATACAGTTACTATTCATGATATACAGTTTTATTTTTAACGATTACATTCATGTTATTTTATGACAAAAAAATTAAGATAATATACATTCCTCCAGCCAAACCCCACTTCTAAGTGCCTAAGACAAGATAGACCCAGAAATGAACACAATTGAAAAATGTGGTGAATGACTAGAGGACCCTCTATATAAACAGACTGAGGGTTTCAAAAAATGAGAAACAGTGCATATTGCCCATCCAACGATCCAGCGACGCTGGCAGACCTCACGGCATGATCCTTCTTCGGGCAGGTAAGTGCTACTCCTGGATGTCATCAAGCAGTCACTTTCTGCCACAGTACTGATTATTGATTTGCTCATCCCCCTTCTTCCTACCAGGTCTTGGATCTGCGGAGTCCCAAAACAAAATCTCTTTTACACCTCTGCAAGTGACTCGTGACTCTATCACCTCCAGCACTCGACCAGGTCAGGATTTGACCTCACAGTAAATCCTGAAAGATTTTTTACCAAGCAATCCCCAAAAATGTCATGATAATACAGTACATGATTATACACAGTGTTATGCCCGTTATATACAGTTATTATGCCCATTATATACAGTTATATTTTTAACGATTACATTCATGTTATTTTATCACAAAAACAAAATTATGATAATATACATCCCTCCAGCCAAAGCACACTTCGAAGTGCCTAAGACAAGATAGACCCAGAAATGAACACAATTGAAAAATGTGGTGAATGACTAGAGGACCCTCTATATAAACAGACTGAGGCTTTCAAAAAATGAGAAACAGTGCATATTGCCCATCAAACGATCCAGCGACGCTGGCAGACCTTAGGGCGTGATCGTTCTTAGGGCACGTAAGTGATACTCCTGGATGTCATCAAGTAGTAACTTACTGCTACAGTCCTGACTATTGAGTTGCTCATCCTCCTTCTTCCTACCTGATTTATGTTTGAGCTCATTTCTCATACAGTTTTTTCTTGGTGTTCCTGTTTTTTGGCCCCCATTTAACTCATTACCTTTGAAAATGTCTCTGATTCCCCCTCAACTCCCACCTCTCTCCTCTACTTTCTTCTTGCTACACCATCTCTCTTCTCCTCCAGCCTCTCATTTCTCTACTACCTCTGCTCACTACTGCTGGGACTATTTAGAATGTTCAGGTACTAGACATTCCATTTCATTGTGATGTCACAATAGGGGCATGGCCAGAATTGTTGCTATGGGTAGTGTTGCTATGTGCAGCTCTGGTGGCATCTGTTTCTGCCTGCCATTTTCAATCCACTCTATGTACATAATACATATTCTAATGGTGTATCTCTAGACACCCTCTTCTTCTGTGTCAGGCCCCCCCTCCACAAATTTACACCCCACCATCTTCTTCGATGCGCACCCACGAACTTACACCCCAACCTCTTCTTCTTTGACAGGCCCCCCCACGAATTTACACCCCACCCTCTTCTACTTCGACGCCCACCCACAAACTTACATCCCACCCTCTTCTTCTTTGACAGGCCCCCCAATGATCTTACACCACACCCTCTTCTTCATTTTGCAGGTCCCCCACGAACTTACACCCCACCCTCTTCTTCTTCTACGCCTACCCACGAACTTACACCCCACCCTCTTCTTCTTTGACGCCCACCCACGAACTTACAACCCACAGACTGAGGCTTTCAAAAAATGAGGAACAGTGCATATTGCCCATCCAAAGATCCAGCGACGCTGGCACACCTCACGGCATGATCCTTCTTCGGGCATGTAAGTGCTACTCCTGGATGTCATCAAGCAGTCACTTCCCCTGCCACAGTACTGATTATTGATTTGCTCATCCCCCTTATTCCTACCAGGCCTTAGATCCGCGGAGTCCCAAATCAAAATCACTTTTACACCTCTGCAAGTGACTCGCGACTCTATCACCTCCAGCACTCGACCAGGTCAGGATTTGACCTCACAGTAAATCCTGAAAGATATTTATCAAGCAATCCTAAAAAATGTCATGATTATACAGTACATGATTACATGTATACACAGTATTATGCCCGCTATGTACAGTTATTATTCCCGTTATATACAGTTATATTTCTAATCATTACACTCATGATTATACAGTACATGATTATACACAGAATTATGCCCGTTATATACAGTTAATTTTCCCGATATACAGTTATATTTTTAACGATTACATTCATGTTATTTTATGACAAAAAAATTAAGATAATATACATCCCTCCAGCCAAACCCCACCTCTAAGTGCCTAAGACAAGATAGACCCAGAAATGAACACAATTGAAAAATGTGGTTAATGACTAGAGAAGCCTCTATATAAACAGACTGAGGCTTTCAAAAAAATGAGAAACAGTGCATATTGCCCATCCAACGATCCAGCGATGCAGGCAGACCTCACGGCATGATCCTTCTTCGGGCACATAAGTGCTACTCCTGGATGTCATCAAGCAGTAACTTACTGCCACAGTACTGATTATTGATTTGCTCATCCCCCTTCTTCCTACCAGGCCTTGGATCCGCGGAGTCCCAAATCAAAATCTCTTTTACACCTCTGCAAGTGACTCGCAACTCTATCACTTCCAGCACTCGACCAGGTCAGGATTTGACCTCATAGTAAATGCTGAAAGATTTTTATCAAGCAGTCCCAAAAAATGTCATGATTATACAGTACATGATTATACACAGTGTTATGCCCGTTATATACAGTTATTATTCCCGTTATATACAGTTATATTTTTAATGATTACATTCATGATTATACAGTACATGATAATAAACAGTATTATGCCCGTTATATTCAGTTATTATTCCCGATATACAGTTATATTTTTCACGATTACATTCATGTTATTCTATGACAAAAAAAATTAAGATAATATACATTTCTTCAGCCACACCCCACTTCTAAGTGCCTAAGACATGATAGACCCAGAAATGAACACAATTGAAAAATGTGGTGAATGACTAGAGGAGCCTCTATATAAACAGACTGAGGCTTTCAAAAAATGAGAAACAGTGCATATTGCCCATCAAACGATCCAGCGACGCTGGCAGACCTTAGGGCGTGATCGTTCTTCGGGCACGTAAGTGCTACTCCTGGATGTCATCAAGCAGTAACTTACTGCCACAGTACTGATTATTGAGTTGCTCATTCTCCTTCTTCCTACCTGATTTATGTTTGAGCTCATTTCTCATACAGTTTTTTTCTTGGTGTTCCTGTTTTTTGGCCCCCAATTCTCTCATTACCTTTGAAAATGTCTCTGCCTCAACTCCCACCTCTCTCCTCTACTTTCTTCTTGCTACACCATCTCTCTTCTCCTCCAGCCTCTCATTTCTCTACTACCTCTGCTCACTACTGCTGGGACTGTTTAGAATGTTCAGGTACTAGACATTCCATTTCATTGTGATGTCACAATAGGGGCATGGCCAGAATTGTTGCTATGGGAAGTGTTGCTATGTGCAGCTCTGGTGGCATCTGTTTCTGCCTGCCATTTTCAATCCCCTCTATGTACACAATACATATTCTAATGGTGTATCTCTAGACACCCTCTTCTTCTGTGTCAGGCCCCCCCCTCCACGAATTTACACCCCACCCTCTTCTTCGATGCGCACCCACGAACTTAGACCCCAACCTCTTCTTCTTTGACAGGCCCCCCCACGAATTTACACCCCACCCTCTTCTTCTTCGACGCCCACCCACAAACTTACATCCCACTCTCTTCTTCTTTGACAGGCCCCCCAATGAACTTACACCCCAGCCTTTTCTTCTTTGGCAGGTCCCCCACGAACTTACACCCCACCCATTTCTTCTTCTACGTCTACCCACGAACTTACACCCCACCCTCTTCTTCTTTGACGCCCACCCACGAACTTACAACCCACAGACTGAGGCTTTCAAAAAATGAGGAACAGTGCATATTGCCCATCCAAAGATCCAGCGACGCTGGCACACCTCACGGCATGATCCTTCTTCGGGCACATAAGTGCTACTCCTGGATGTCATCAAGCAGTAACTTACTGCCACAGTACTGATTATTGATTTGCTCATCCCCCTTCTTCCTACCAGGCCTTAGATCCGCGGAGTCCCAAATCAAAATCACTTTTACACCTCTGCAAGTGACTCGCGACTCTATCACCTCCAGCACTCGACCAGGTCAGGATTTGACCTCACAGTAAATCCTGAAAGATATTTATCAAGCAATCCTAAAAAATGTCATGATTATACAGTACATGATTACATGTATACACAGTATTATGCCCGCTATGTACAGTTATTATTCCCGTTATATACAGTTATATTTCTAATCATTAAACTCATGATTATACAGTACATGATTATACACAGAATTATGCCCGTTATATACAGTTAATTTTCCCGATATACAGTTATATTTTTAACGATTACATTCATGTTATTTTATGACAAAAAAATTAAGATAATATACATCCCTCCAGCCAAACCCCACCTCTAAGTGCCTAAGACAAGATAGACCCAGAAATGAACACAATTAAAAAATGTGGTTAATGACTACAGGAGCCTCTATATAATATGACTGAGGCTTTCAAAAAATGAGAAACAGTGCATATTGCCCATCCAATTATCAAGCGACGCTGGAAGACCTTACGGCGTGACCCTTCTTCGGGCACATAAGTGCTACTCCTGGATGTCATCAAGCAGTAACTTACTGCCACAGTACTGATTATTAATTTGCTCATCCCCCTTCTTCCTACCAGGCCTTGGATCCGCGGAGTCCCAAATCAAAATCTCTTTTACACCTCTGCAAGTGACTCGTAACTCTATCACTTCCAGCACTCGACCAGGTCAGGATTTGACCTCACAGTAAATCCTGAAAGATTTTTATCAAGCAGTCCCAAAAAATGTCATGATTATACAGTACATGATTACATGTATACACAGTATTATGTCCGCTATATACAGTTATTATTCCCGTTATATACAGTTATATTTTTAATGATTACATTCATGATTATACAGTACATGATAATAAACAGTATTATGCCCGTTATATTCAGTTATTATTCCCGATATACAGTTATATTTTTCACGATTACATTCATGTTATTCTATGACAAAAGAAATTAAGATAATATACATTCCTTCAGCCACACCCCACTTCTAAGTGCCTAAGACATGATAGACCCAGAAATGAACACAATTGAAAAATGTGGTGAATGACTAGAGGAGCCTCTATATAAACAGACTGAGGCTTTCAAAAAATGAGAAACAGTGCATATTGCCCATCAAACGATCCAGCGACGCTGGCAGACCTTAGGGCGTGATCGTTCTTCGGGCACGTAAGTGCTACTCCTGGATGTCATCAAGCAGTAACTTACTGCCACAGTACTGATTATTGAGTTGCTCATCCTCCTTCTTCCTACCTGATTTATGTTTGAGCTCATTTCTCATACAGTTTTTTTCTTGGTGTTCCTGTTTTTTGGCCCCCAATTCTCTCATTACCTTTGAAAATGTCTCTGATTCCCCCTCAACTCCCACCTCTCTCCTCTACTTTCTTCTTGCTACACCATCTCTCTTCTCCTCCAGCCTCTCATTTCTCTCAGGCCTGGCCAACCTGTGGCTCTCCAGATGTTGTCAAACTACAAATCCCATCATGCTTTGCCACAGTTTTGCTATAAGGGAGTGTTAAAACTGTGGCAAGGCATGCTGAGATTTGTAGTTTCACAACATCTGGAGAGCCACAGGTTGGCCTGTCCTGCTCTACTACCTCTGCTCACTACTGCTGGGACTGTTTAGAATGTTCAGGTACTAGACATTCCATTTCATTGTGATGTCACAATAGGGGCATGGCCAGAATTGTTGCTATGGGAAGTGTTGCTATGTGCAGCTCTGGTGGCATCTGTTTCTGCCTGCCATTTTCAATCCACTCTATGTACACAATACATATTCTAATGGTGTATCTCTAGACACCCTCTTCTTCTGTGTCAGGCCCCCCCTCCACAAATTTACACCCCACCATCTTCTTCGATGCGCACCCACGAACTTAGACCCCAACCTCTTCTTCTTTGACAGGCCCCCCCACGAATTTACACCCCACCCTCTTCTTCTTCGACGCCCACCCACAAACTTACATCCCAATCTCTTCTTCTTTGACAGGCCCCCCAATGAACTTACACCCCACCCTTTTCTTCTTTGGCAGGTCCCCCACGAACTTACACCCCACCCATTTCTTCTTCTACGTCTACCCACGAACTTACACCCCACCCTCTTCTTCTTTGACGCCCACCCACGAACTTAAAACCCACAGACTGAGGCTTTCAAAAAATGAGGAACAGTGCATATTGCCCATCCAAAGATCCAGCGACGCTGGCACACCTCACGGCATGATCCTTCTTCGGGCACATAAGTGCTACTCCTGGATGTCATCAAGCAGTAACTTACTGCCACAGTACTGATTATTGATTTGCTCATCCCCCTTCTTCCTACCAGGCCTTAGATCCGCGGAGTCCCAAATCAAAATCACTTTTACACCTCTGCAAGTGACTCGCGACTCTATCACCTCCAGCACTCGACCAGGTCAGGATTTGACCTCACAGTAAATCCTGAAAGATATTTATCAAGCAATCCTAAAAAATGTCATGATTATACAGTACATGATTACATGTATACACAGTATTATGCCCGCTATGTACAGTTATTATTCCCGTTATATACAGTTATATTTCTAATCATTAAACTCATGATTATACAGTACATGATTATAAACAGAATTATGCCCGTTATATACAGTTAATTTTCCCGATATACAGTTATATTTTTAACGATTACATTCATGTTATTTTATGACAAAAAAATTAAGATAATATACATCCCTCCAGCCAAACCCCACCTCTAAGTGCCTAAGACAAGATAGACCCAGAAATGAACACAATTGAAAAATGTGGTTAATGACTACAGGAGCCTCTATATAATATGACTGAGGCTTTCAAAAAATGAGAAACAGTGCATATTGCCCATCCAATTATCCAGCGACGCTGGAAGACCTTACGGCGTGACCCTTCTTCGGGCACATAAGTGCTACTCCTGGATGTCATCAAGCAGTAACTTACTGCCACAGTACTGATTATTGAGTTGCTCGTCCCCCTTCATCCTACCAGGCCTTGGATCCGCGGAGTCCCAAATCAAAATCACTTTTACACTTCTGCAAGTGACTCTTAACTCTATCACCTCCAGCACTCGACCAGGTCAGGATTTGACCTCAAAATAAATCCAGAAAGATTTTTATCAAGTAATTCCAAAAATTTCATGATTATACAGTACATGATTACATGTATACACAGTATTATGCCCGCTATATACAGTTATTATTCCCGTTATATACAGTTATATTTCTAATGATTACACTCATGATTATACAGTACATGATTATACACAGTATTATGCCCGTTATATACAGTTACTATTCCTGATATACAGTTATATTTTTAACGATTACATTCATGTTATTTTATGACAAAAAAATTAAGATAATATACATTCCTCCAGCCAAACCCCACTTCTAAGTGCCTAAAACAAGATAGACCCAGAAATGGACACACTTTACAAATCTGGTTAATGACTACAGGAGCCTCTATATAAACAGACTGAGGCTTTTAAAAAATGAGAAACAGTGCATATTGCCCATCCAACAATCCAGCGACGCTGGCAGACCTCACGGCGTGATCCTTCTTCGGGCAGGTAAGTGCTACTCCTGGATGTCATCAAGCAGTCACTTTCTGCCACAGTACTGATTATTGATTTGCTCATCCCCCTTCTTACTACCAGGTCTTGGATCCGCGGAGTCCCAAATCAAAATCTCTTTTACAACTCTGCAAGTGACTCGCGACTCTATCACCTCCAGCACTCGACCAGGTCAGGATTTGACCTCACAGTAAATCCTGAAACATTTTTACCAAGCAATCCCCAAAAATGTCATGATAATACAGTACATGATTATACACAGTGTTATGCCCGTTATATACAGTTATTATGCCCATTATATACAGTTATATTTTTAACGATTACATTCATGTTATTTTATCACAAAAACAAAATTAAGATAATATACATCCCTCCAGCCAAAGCCCACTTCTAAGTGCCTAAGACAAGATAGACCCAGAAATGAACACAATTAAAAAATGTGGTTAATGACTACAGGAGCCTCTATATAATATGACTGAGGCTTTCAAAAAATGAGAAACAGTGCATATTGCCCATCCAATTATCAAGCGACGCTGGAAGACCTTACGGCGTGACCCTTCTTCGGGCACATAAGTGCTACTCCTGGATGTCATCAAGCAGTAACTTACTGCCACAGTACTGATTATTAATTTGCTCATCCCCCTTCTTCCTACCAGGCCTTGGATCCGCGGAGTCCCAAATCAAAATCTCTTTTACACCTCTGCAAGTGACTCGTAAATTTATCACTTCCAGCACTCGACCAGGTCAGGATTTGACCTCACAGTAAATCCTGAAAGATTTTTATCAAGCAGTCCCAAAAAATGTCATGATTATACAGTACATGATTACATGTATACACAGTATTATGCCCGCTATATACAGTTATTATTCCCGTTATATACAGTTATATTTTTAATGATTACATTCATGATTATACAGTACATGATAATAAACAGTATTATGCCCGTTATATTCAGTTATTATTCCCGATATACAGTTATATTTTTCACGATTACATTCATGTTATTCTATGACAAAAGAAATTAAGATAATATACATTCCTTCAGCCACACCCCACTTCTAAGTGCCTAAGACATGATAGACCCAGAAATGAACACAATTGAAAAATGTGGTGAATGACTAGAGGAGCCTCTATATAAACAGACTGAGGCTTTCAAAAAATGAGAAACAGTGCATATTGCCCATCAAACGATCCAGCGACGCTGGCAGACCTTAGGGCGTGATCGTTCTTCGGGCACGTAAGTGCTACTCCTGGATGTCATCAAGCAGTAACTTACTGCCACAGTACTGATTATTGAGTTGCTCATCCTCCTTCTTCCTACCTGATTTATGTTTGAGCTCATTTCTCATACAGTTTTTTTCTTGGTGTTCCTGTTTTTTGGCCCCCAATTCTCTCATTACCTTTGAAAATGTCTCTGATTCCCCCTCAACTCCCACCTCTCTCCTCTACTTTCTTCTTGCTACACCATCTCTCTTCTCCTCCAGCCTCTCATTTCTCTCAGGCCTGGCCAACCTGTGGCTCTCCAGATGTTGTCAAACTACAAATCCCATCATGCTTTGCCACAGTTTTGCTATAAGGGAGTGTTAAAACTGTGGCAAGGCATGCTGAGATTTGTAGTTTCACAACATCTGGAGAGCCACAGGTTGGCCTGTCCTGCTCTACTACCTCTGCTCACTACTGCTGGGACTGTTTAGAATGTTCAGGTACTAGACATTCCATTTCATTGTGATGTCACAATAGGGGCATGGCCAGAATTGTTGCTATGGGAAGTGTTGCTATGTGCAGCTCTGGTGGCATCTGTTTCTGCCTGCCATTTTCAATCCACTCTATGTACACAATACATATTCTAATGGTGTATCTCTAGACACCCTCTTCTTCTGTGTCAGGCCCCCCCTCCACAAATTTACACCCCACCATCTTCTTCGATGCGCACCCACGAACTTAGACCCCAACCTCTTCTTCTTTGACAGGCCCCCCCACGAATTTACACCCCACCCTCTTCTTCTTCGACGCCCACCCACAAACTTACATCCCAATCTCTTCTTCTTTGACAGGCCCCCCAATGAACTTACACCCCACCCTTTTCTTCTTTGGCAGGTCCCCCACGAACTTACACCCCACCCATTTCTTCTTCTACGTCTACCCACGAACTTACACCCCACCCTCTTCTTCTTTGACGCCCACCCACGAACTTAAAACCCACAGACTGAGGCTTTCAAAAAATGAGGAACAGTGCATATTGCCCATCCAAAGATCCAGCGACGCTGGCACACCTCACGGCATGATCCTTCTTCGGGCACATAAGTGCTACTCCTGGATGTCATCAAGCAGTAACTTACTGCCACAGTACTGATTATTGATTTGCTCATCCCCCTTCTTCCTACCAGGCCTTAGATCCGCGGAGTCCCAAATCAAAATCACTTTTACACCTCTGCAAGTGACTCGCGACTCTATCACCTCCAGCACTCGACCAGGTCAGGATTTGACCTCACAGTAAATCCTGAAAGATATTTATCAAGCAATCCTAAAAAATGTCATGATTATACAGTACATGATTACATGTATACACAGTATTATGCCCGCTATGTACAGTTATTATTCCAGTTATATACAGTTATATTTCTAATCATTAAACTCATGATTATACAGTACATGATTATAAACAGAATTATGCCCGTTATATACAGTTAATTTTCCCGATATACAGTTATATTTTTAACGATTACATTCATGTTATTTTATGACAAAAAAATTAAGATAATATACATCCCTCCAGCCAAACCCCACCTCTAAGTGCCTAAGACAAGATAGACCCAGAAATGAACACAATTGAAAAATGTGGTTAATGACTACAGGAGCCTCTATATAATATGACTGAGGCTTTCAAAAAATGAGAAACAGTGCATATTGCCCATCCAATTATCCAGCGACGCTGGAAGACCTTACGGCGTGACCCTTCTTCGGGCACATAAGTGCTACTCCTGGATGTCATCAAGCAGTAACTTACTGCCACAGTACTGATTATTGAGTTGCTCGTCCCCCTTCATCCTACCAGGCCTTGGATCCGCGGAGTCCCAAATCAAAATCACTTTTACACTTCTGCAAGTGACTCTTAACTCTATCACCTCCAGCACTCGACCAGGTCAGGATTTGACCTCAAAATAAATCCAGAAAGATTTTTATCAAGTAATTCCAAAAATTTCATGATTATACAGTACATGATTACATGTATACACAGTATTATGCCCGCTATATACAGTTATTATTCCCGTTATATACAGTTATATTTCTAATGATTACACTCATGATTATACAGTACATGATTATACACAGTATTATGCCCGTTATATACAGTTACTATTCCTGATATACAGTTATATTTTTAACGATTACATTCATGTTATTTTATGACAAAAAAATTAAGATAATATACATTCCTCCAGCCAAACCCCACTTCTAAGTGCCTAAAACAAGATAGACCCAGAAATGGACACACTTTACAAATCTGGTTAATGACTACAGGAGCCTCTATATAAACAGACTGAGGCTTTTAAAAAATGAGAAACAGTGCATATTGCCCATCCAACAATCCAGCGACGCTGGCAGACCTCACGGCGTGATCCTTCTTCGGGCAGGTAAGTGCTACTCCTGGATGTCATCAAGCAGTCACTTTCTGCCACAGTACTGATTATTGATTTGCTCATCCCCCTTCTTACTACCAGGTCTTGGATCCGCGGAGTCCCAAATCAAAATCTCTTTTACAACTCTGCAAGTGACTCGCGACTCTATCACCTCCAGCACTCGACCAGGTCAGGATTTGACCTCACAGTAAATCCTGAAACATTTTTACCAAGCAATCCCCAAAAATGTCATGATAATACAGTACATGATTATACACAGTGTTATGCCCGTTATATACAGTTATTATGCCCATTATATACAGTTATATTTTTAACGATTACATTCATGTTATTTTATCACAAAAACAAAATTAAGATAATATACATCCCTCCAGCCAAAGCCCACTTCTAAGTGCCTAAGACAAGATAGACCCAGAAATGAACACAATTGAAAAATGTGGTGAATGACTAGAGGAGCCTCTATATAAACAGACTGAGGCTTTCAAAAAATGAGAAACAGTGCATATTGCCCATCAAACGATCCAGCGACGCTGGCAGACCTTAGGGCGTGATCGTTCTTCGGGCACGTAAGTGCTACTCCTGGATGTCATCAAGCAGTAACTTACTGCCACAGTACTGATTATTGAGTTGCTCATCCTCCTTCTTCCTACCTGATTTATGTTTGAGCTCATTTCTCATACAGTTTTTTCTTGGTGTTCCTGTTTTTTGGCCACCATTTCTCTCATTACCTTTGAAAATGTCTCTGATTCCCCCTCAACTCCCACCTCTCTCCTCTACTTTCTTCTTGCTACACCATCTCTCTTCTCCTCCAGCCTCTCATTTCTCTACTACCTCTGCTCACTACTGCTGGGACTATTTAGAATGTTCAGGTACTAGACATTCTATTTCATTGTGATGTCACAATAGGGGCATGGCCAGAATTGTTGCTATGGGAAGTGTTGCTATGTGCAGCTCTGGTGGCATCTGTTTCTGCCTGCCATTTTCAATCCACTCTATGTACACAATACATATTCTAATGGTGTATCTCTAGACACCCTCTTCTTCTGTGTCAGGCCCCCCCCTCCACAAATTTACACCCCACCATCTTCTTCGATGCGCACCCACGAACTTACACCCCAACCTCTTCTTCTTTGACAGGCCCCCCCACGAATTTACACCCCACCCTCTTCTTCTTCGACGCCCACCCACAAACTTACATCCCACCCTCTTCTTCTTTGACAGGCCCCCCCAAGGAACTTACACCCCACCCTCTTCTTCTTTGGCAGGTCCCCCACGAACTTACACCCCACCCTCTTCTTCTTCTACGCCTACCCACGAACTTACACCCCACCCTCTTCTTCTTTGACGCCCACCCACGAACTTACAACCCACAGACTGAGGCTTTCAAAAAATGAGGAACAGTGCATATTGCCCATCCAAAGATCCAGCGACGCTGGCACACCTCACGGCATGATCCTTCTTCGGGCATGTAAGTGCTACTCCTGAATGTCATCAAGCAGTCACTTACCCTGCCACAGTACTGATTATTGATTTGCTCATCCCCCTTCTTCCTACCAGGCCTTAGATCCGCGGAGTCCCAAATCAAAATCACTTTTACACCTCTGCAAGTGACTCGCGACTCTATCACCTCCAGCACTCGACCAGGTCAGGATTTGACCTCACAGTAAATCCTGAAAGATATTTATCAAGCATTCCTAAAAAATGTCATGATTATACAGTACATGATTACATGTATACACAGTATTATGCCCGCTATGTACAGTTATTATTCCCGTTATATACAGTTATATTTCTAATCATTACACTCATGATTATACAGTACATGATTATACACAGAATTATGCCCGTTATATACAGTTAATTTTCCCGATATACAGTTATATTTTTAACGATTACATTCATGTTATTTTATGACAAAAAAATTAAGATAATATACATCCCTCCAGCCAAACCCCACCTCTAAGTGCTTAAGACAAGATAGACCCAGAAATGAACACAATTGAAAAATGTGGTGAATGACTAGAGGAGCCTCTATATAAACAGACTGAGGCTTTCAAAAAAATGAGAAACAGTGCATATTGCCCATCCAACGATCCAGCGACGCAGGCAGACCTCACGGCATGATCCTTCTTCAGGCACATAAGTGCTACTCCTGGATGTCATCAAGCAGTAACTTACTGCCACAGTACTGATTATTGATTTGCTCATCCCCCTTCTTCCTACCAGGCCTTGGATCCGCGGAGTCCCAAATCAAAATCTCTTTTACACCTCTGCAAGTGACTCGCGACTCTATCACCTCCAGCACTCGACCAGGTCAGGATTTGACCTCACAGTAAATCCTGAAAGACATTTATCAAGCAATCCTAAAAAATGTCATGATTATACAGTACATGATTACATGTATACACAGTATTATGCCCGCTATGTACAGTTATTATTCCCGTTATATACAGTTATATTTCTAATCATTACACTCATGATTATACAGTACATGATTATACACAGAATTATGCCCGTTATATACAGTTAATTTTCCCGATATACAGTTATATTTTTAATGATTACATTCATGTTATTTTATGACAAAAAAATTAAGATAATATACATCCCTCCAGCCAAACCCCACCTCTAAGTGCTTAAGACAAGATAGACCCAGAAATGAACACAATTGAAAAATGTGGTGAATGACTAGAGGAGCCTCTATATAAACAGACTGAGGCTTTCAAAAAAATGAGAAACAGTGCATATTGCCCATCCAACGATCCAGCGACGCAGGCAGACCTCACGGCATGATCCTTCTTCAGGCACATAAGTGCTACTCCTGGATGTCATCAAGCAGTAACTTACTGCCACAGTACTGATTATTGATTTGCTCATCCCCCTTCTTCCTACCAGGCCTTGGATCCGCGGAGTCCCAAATCAAAATCTCTTTTACACCTCTGCAAGTGACTCGCGACTCTATCACCTCCAGCACTCGACCAGGTCAGGATTTGACCTCACAGTAAATCCTGAAAGACATTTATCAAGCAATCCTAAAAAATGTCATGATTATACAGTACATGATTACATGTATACACAGTATTATGCCCGCTATGTACAGTTATTATTCCCGTTATATACAGTTATATTTCTAATCATTACACTCATGATTATACAGTACATGATTATACACAGAATTATGCCCGTTATATACAGTTAATTTTCCCGATATACAGTTATATTTTTAATGATTACATTCATGTTATTTTATGACAAAAAAATTAAGATAATATACATCCCTCCAGCCAAACCCCACCTCTAAGTGCCTAAGACAAGATAGACCCAGAAATGAACACAATTGAAAAATGTGGTGAATGACTAGAGGAGCCTCTATATAAACAGACTGAGGATTTCAAAAAAATGAGAAACAGTGCATATTGCCCATCCAACGATCCAGCGACGCAGGCAGACCTCACGGCATGATCCGTCTTCGGGCACATAAGTGCTACTCCTGGATGTCATCAAGCAGTAACTTACTGCCACAGTACTGATTATTGATTTGCTCATCCCCCTTCTTCCTACCAGGCCTTGGATCCGCGGAGTCCCAAATCAAAATCTCTTTTACACCTCTGCAAGTGACTCGCAACTCTATCACTTCCAGCACTCGACCAGGTCAGGATTTGACCTCACAGTAAATCCTGAAAGATTTTTATCAAGCAGTCCCAAAAAATGTCATGATTATACAGTACATGATTACATGTATACACAGTATTATGCCCACTATATACAGTTATTATTCCTGTTATATACAGTTATATTTTTAATGATTACATTCATGATTATACAGTACATGATAATAAACAGTATTATGCCCGTTATATACAGTTATTATTCCCGATATACAGTTATATTTTTAACGATTACATTCATGTTATTCTATGACAAAAAAAAATAAGATAATATACATTCCTTCAGCCACACCCCACTTCTAAGTGCCTAAGACAAGATAGACCCAGAAATGAACACAATTGAAAAATGTGGTGAATGACTAGAGGAGCCTCTATATAAACAGACTGAGGCTTTCAAAAAATGAGAAACAGTGCATATTGCCCATCAAACGATCCAGCGACGCTGGCAGACCTTAGGGCGTGATCGTTCTTCGGGCACGTAAGTGCTACTCCTGGATGTCATCAAGCAGTAACTTACTGCCACAGTACTGATTATTGAGTTGCTCATCCTCCTTCTTCCTACCTGATTTATGTTTGAGCTCATTTCTCATACAGTTTTTTTCTTGGTGTTCCTGTTTTTTGGCCCCCAATTCTCTCATTACCTTTGAAAATATCTCTGATTCCCCCTCAACTCCCACCTCTCTCCTCTACTTTCTTCTTGCTACACCATCTCTCTTCTCCTCCAGCCTCTCATTTCTCTACTACCTCTGCTCACTACTGCTGGGACTGTTTAGAATGTTCAGGTACTAGACATTCCATTTCATTGTGATGTCACAATAGGGGCATGGCCAGAATTGTTGCTATGGGAAGTGTTGCTATGTGCAGCTCTGGTGGCATCTGTTTCTGCCTGCCATTTTCAATCCACTCTACGTACACAATACATATTCTAATGGTGTATCTCTAGACACCCTCTTCTTCTGTGTCAGGCCCCCCCTCCACGAATTTACACCCCACCATCTTCTTCGATGCGCACCCACGAACTTAGACCCCAACCTCTTCTTCTTTGACAGGCCCCCCCACGAATTTACACCCCACCATCTTCTTCTTCGACGCCCACCCACAAACTTACATCCCACCCTCTTCTTCTTTGACAGGCCCCCCAATGAACTTACACCCCACCCTCTTCTTCTTTGGCAGGTCCCCCACGAACTTACACCCCACCCATTTCTTCTTCTACGTCTACCCACGAACTTACACCCCACCCTCTTCTTCTTTGACGCCCACCCACGAACTTACAACCCACAGACTGAGGCTTTCAAAAAATGAGGAACAGTGCATATTGCCCATCCAACGATCCAGCGACGCTGGCAGACCTCACGGCATGATCCTTCTTCGGGCATGTAAGTGCTACTCCTGAATGTCATCAAGCAGTAACTTACTGCCACAGTACTGATTATTGATTTGCTCATCCCCCTTCTTCCTACCAGGCCTTAGATCCGCGGAGTCCCAAATCAAAATCACTTTTACACCTCTGCAAGTGACTCGCGACTCTATCACCTCCAGCACTCGACCAGGTCAGGATTTGACCTCACAGTAAATCCTGAAAGATATTTATCAAGCAATCCTAAAAAATGTCATGATTATACAGTACATGATTACATGTATACACAGTATTATGCCCGCTATGTACAGTTATTATTCCCATTATATACAGTTATATTTCTAATCATTAAACTCATGATTATACAGTACATGATTATACACAGAATTATGCCCGTTATATACAGTTAATTTTCCCGATATACAGTTATATTTTTAACGATTACATTCATGTTATTTTATGACAAAAAAATTAAGATAATATACATCCCTCCAGCCAAACCCCACCTCTAAGTGCCTAAGACAAGATAGACCCAGAAATGAACACAATTTAAAAATGTGGTTAATGACTACAGGAGCCTCTATATAATATGACTGAGGCTTTAAAAAAATTAGAAACAGTGCATATTGCCCATCCAATTATCCAGCGACGCTGGCAGACCTTACGGCGTGACCCTTCTTCGGGCACATAAGTGCTACTCCTGGATGTCATCAAGCAGTAACTTACTGCCAGAGTACTGATTATTGAGTTGCTCATCCCCCTTCATCCTACCAGGCCTTGGATCCGCGGAGTCCCAAATCAAAATCACTTTTACACCTCTGCAAGTGACTCTTAACTCTATCACCTCCAGCACTCGACCAGGTCAGGATTTGACCTCAAAATAAATCCAGAAAGATTTATATCAAGTAATTCCAAAAATGTCATGATTATACAGTACATGATTACATGTATACACAGTATTATGCCCGCTATATACAGTTATTATTCCCGTTATATACAGTTATATTTCTAATGATTACACTCATGATTATACAGTACATGATTATACACAGTATTATGCCCGTTATATACAGTTACTATTCCTGATATACAGTTATATTTTTAACGATTACATTCATGTTATTTTATGACAAAAAAATTAAGATAATATACATTCCTCCAGCCAAACCCCACTTCTAAGTGCCTAAAACAAGATAGACCCAGAAATGGACACACTTTAAAAATCTGGTTAATGACTACAGGAGCCTCTATATAAACAGACTGAGGCTTTCAAAAAAAGAGAAACAGTGCATATTGCCCATCCAACGATCCAGCGACGCTGGCAGACCTCACGGCGTGATCCTTCTTCGGGCAGGTAAGTGCTACTCCTGGATGTCATCAAGCAGTCACTTTCTGCCACAGTACTGATTATTGATTTGCTCATCCCCCTTCTTCCTACCAGGTCTTGGATCCGCAGAGTCCCAAATCAAAATCTCTTTTACACCTTTGCAAGTGACTCGCGACTCTATCACCTCCAGCACTCGACCAGGTCAGGATTTGACCTCACAGTAAATCCTGAAAGATTTTTACCAAGCAATCCCCAAAAATGTCATGATAATACAGTACATGATTATACACAGTGTTATGCCCGTTATATACAGTTATTATGCCCATTATATACAGTTATATTTTTAACGATTACATTCATGTTATTTTATGACAAAAACAAAATTAAGATAATATACATCCCTCCAGCCAAAGCCCACTTCTAAGTGCCTAAGACAAGATAGACCCAGAAATGAACACAATTGAAAAATGTGGTGAATGACTAGAGGAGCCTCTATATAAACAGACTGAGGCTTTCAAAAAATGAGAAACAGTGCATATTGCCCATCCAACGATCCAGCGACGCTGGCAGACCTTACGGCGTGACCCTTCTTTGGGCACATAAGTGCTACTCCTGGATGTCATCAAGCAGTAACTTACTGCCACAGTACTGATTATTGAGTTGCTCATCCCCCTTCATCCTACCAGGCCTTGGATCCGCGGAGTCCCAAATCAAAATCACTTTTACACCTCTGCAAGTGACTCGCGACTCTATCACTTCCAGCACTCGACCAGGTCAGGATTTGACCTCACAGTAAATCCTGAAAGATTTTTATCAAGCAATCCCAAAAATGTCATGATTATACAGTACATGATTACATGTATACACAGTATTATGCCCGCTATATACAGTTATTATTTCCGTTATATACAGTTATATTTTTAACAATTACATTCATTATTATACAGTACATGATTACTGTATAATATAAAAACGGGGTTTTTACCTTAGACAATCTCCCCCTGAGGCTTTCAAAAAATGAGAAACAGTGCATATTACGCATCCAACGATCCAGCGACGCTGGCAGACCTCACGGCATGATTCTTCTTCGGGCAGGTAAGTGCTACTCCTGGATGTCATCAAGCAGTCACTTCCTGCCACAGTACTGATTTGCTCATCCCCCTTCTTCTTCTTGGATCCGCGGAGTCTCAAATCAAAATCTCTTTTACACCTATACAAGTGACTCTCGACTCTATCACCTCCAGCACTCGACCAGGTCACGATTTGACCTCACAGTAAATCCTGAAACATTTTTACCAAGCAATCCCCCAAAATGTCATGATAATACAATAAATGATTATACACAGTGTTTTGCCCATTATATACAGTTATTATGCCCATTATATACAGTTATATTTTTAACGATTACATTCATGTTATTTTATGACCAAAAAAAAAAAAAAATTAAGATAATATACATCCCTCCAGCCAAACCCCACTTCTAAGTGCCTAAAACAAGATAGACCCAGAAATGGACACACTTTAAAAATCTGGTTAATGACTACAGGAGCCTCTATATAAACAGACTGAGGCTTTCAAAAAATGAGAAACAGTGCATATTGCCCATCCAATGATCCAGCGATGCTGGCAGACCTTACGGCGTGACCCTTCTTTGGGCACATAAGTGCTACTCCTGGATGTCATCAAGCAGTAACTTACTGCCACAGTACTGATTATTGAGTTGCTCATCCCCCTTCATCCTACCAGGCCTTGGATCCGCGGAGTCCCAAATCAAAATCACTTTTACACCTCTGCAAGTGACTCTTAACTCTATCACCTTCAGCACTTGACCAGGTCAGGATTTGACCTCACAGTAAATCCTGAAAGATTTTTATCAAGCAATCCCAAAAATGTCATGATTATACAGTACATGATTACATGTATACACAGTATTATGCCCGCTATATACAGTTATTATTCCCGTTATATACAGTTATATTTTTAACAATTACATTCATTATTATACAGTACATGATTATACATAGTATTATGCCCGCTATATACAGTTATTATTCCCGTTATATACAGTTATATTTTTAACAATTACATTCATTATTATATAGTACATGATTATACATAGTATTATGCCTGCTATATACAGTTATTATTCCCGATATATAGTTATATTTTTAACGATTACATTCATGTTATTTTATGACAAAACAAATATATGCGATAATTATAGCAAAGGACAGCTCTTGCTTTAAGAGCTGTCCTTTGCGGTTAGAGTCGTAGGGTCACAGCAGGTCCCGGCAGCTCTCCCCTCCCTCCCACACCCGGCGCTGTTGCGCCGGGCTCTCCTCCTCCCTGCACCCGGAAGAGGATCAGTGCAGGGAGGAGGTCACAAGTCCAGGCAGCACAGCTCTGTGCTGCCCGGACACAGGTGAGGGGGCAATGCGGGGCGGCGGGGGTCCGTGCTGGGCGGCGGGGGTCCGTGCGGGGCGGCAGTGGGTTCGCGTTAGAAGCCCATTGGCTTCTATGGGGCATCGCCAGATTTTTCAGGCGATGCCACCCGCCGCGGTAACACAGCGGGGGATGCTTAGAGCATCCCAAAATGTGGTGCAAAGCCCCGATAACGGGGGTTTTACCGCATTTCTACCTTAGACAATCTCCCCCTGAGGCTTTCAAAAAATGAGAAACAGTGCATATTACGCATCCAACGATCCAGCGACGCTGGCAGACCTCACGGCATGATTCTTCTTCGGGCAGGTAAGTGCTACTCCTGGATGTCATCAAGCAGTCACTTCCTGCCACAGTACTGATTTGCTCATCCCCCTTCTTCTTCTTGGATCCGCGGAGTCCCAAATCAAAATCTCTTTTACACCTATACAAGTGACTCGCGACTCTATCACATGATTACATGTATACACAGTATTATGCCCGCTATATACAGTTATTATTCCCGTTATATACAGTTATATTTTTAACAATTACATTCATTATTATACAGTACATGATTATACATAGCATTATGCCCGCTATATACAGTTATTATTCCCTTTATATACAGTTATATTTTTAACAGTTACATTCATTATTATATAGTACATGATTATACATAGTATTATGCCCGCTATATACAGTTATTATTCCCGATATATAGTTATATTTTTAACGATTACATTCATGTTATTTTATGACAAAACAAATATATGCGATAATTATAGCAAAGGACAGTGTAACCACCTTTTCACCTGCAGGTATGTGGCTACCACATAAATAATACTGATATTATACTTATTTCCTTTTAGGCTCTAAACGAACAGAGGTACAACCGTATTTATAAAAAGGTAAGTTTACTTTCTTAAAGCAATAAGCATAACTTTACAGTGAAAACATTTAAAATTCAATAAATAACTTTTACATAACATACGGCTTCAATTAATGACTTCAACATTAGAACAAGCAGAATATGACTTTACACAGTAACCTTGCATGACATATATATTCAATTAATAACTACACTCTCTATATTTCCTATACATATATTAATGCATGCAATTACACAAAAAGTTACCATGCGCTGGCCAGCATAACAATCACTACATATAAATACACTTGTTGGCGCGCGTTGGGGCCCTTGGACTACTGAAGGTGTGAATGGATTAGTAAGCAACCTGTCTAAATATAAGTCTCTCCGCTGGCCTTCACTAGGTGTTCCTAGCACTGTAGAAGTCTATGTCTCTGTCCCTTTGATGTGTGATATTAATCACACAAAGTATTTAAACCACTGAGTTTAGTTACAATAGCCTAGCTTTCCCTTAGATGATTGAAACTTTCTGTGCTTTCCTATAATCGTTTGGCTGTAAGCCCAGGGGGCAATTGCTACATAGTCTCCTGTCCTGTGCAGTAGGAAGCTATTAGGCTATTTCTATTACAGCTCGCTGTCTTTAAGTGGAGCCGATATAAGTGTCCGGGGATCCTATGGTGTTAGAGTGCATAAGCAACATTAGCTCACCCGATCTGGCAGCTGTTATAGGGATGATGCCCGTAAGTCTCTTTCTTGCTTGGCTTTAAGCCTGAAGGTGCCTCCTCCCGTCTCCCGCAGGTAGTACCTGGGTGTAGAGGGGCACAGGCTTTAATGCTGGGCGGTAGGTGGGGAAGCAGTATGTGCCTGCTGGGCAACAGGGCCTCCCTGGCAGGTGGGCTGCGGCTTCACCCTCAGCAGGTTACCTTCCCCACGCCTCCTTCCGTCTCCCGCAGGCAGCGCTGCTAGTGAGGCAGACGGAGCCCGGGTGTAGAGGGGCGTGGATGGAGCATCTCACTCTCCTGGCGTCTCAGCTGGTTTGTGGGTGGCTGCAAAGAGGCGGCTCCCTTCCCCTCTTGTCGGCGCCTCTCCTCCTAACTTGTGCGGCGCTGCTGGCAGTGGCCGGCGTCTTCGGATGGACGGCGGCGCTTCCCTCTTGCGGCTGGTGAACTGGTGAGCGGCTCCTCTCCTCGCTTGTCAGCACCTCTCCTCCCATCTCCCGCTGGTGACTGCCTATGTCACCAGGGTGTAGAGGGGGCGTGACAGGGGCAGCGCTTCCCTAGTGCTAAGCGGCGGCTTCTGGCTTCAAACAGCGGCGTCTGGGAACAGCTGGTCGGTGGGCGGTGAGCAGCTCCTTCCCCAACTGGACAGAGCCTTCTGTGATGGGCGTTAGAGGGACGTCCTTCGGCTTCTCCCCGGCAGCAGCGTCTCTGAGGGGCAGCGTCCTGCAGCACCCTGTCAGCGGCTCCTTCAGCGGCTTTCCTTCCAGAGAAGCTTGAAGGCACCCCTTCTGGCTTCTCTTCTCCTCCCCCCCCCCCCCGTGCCTGGCCGCTTGTCTACAGCTCAGATGCTTACAGCTCCGGCTGGCCAGGCACAGGGGGGAGCACTGGGGAGAGGTGTATCCAGATCTCCCTCCGTGCTGTATTGACAGCCCTTTTATACTCCTTCAGCAGGGTCAGCTGACCTGTCCCTGAGGCCAGCTGAGCGGGAAAATCAACTGGCTCGAGACACCCTTTCTTTCCTGCCCAGCAACAGCTGTTTTGATTGGTACAGTAGCAGATGCATATTACCTCAGGCACTCACAATACACCTGAGTCTGTATGTAAATAAATGTCCTTACAACTTTAAGCTGACAATACTGTTGAATTATTTTCACTGTATTATATTATAATGCAGGAACAATACTCCAATATATACATTTTTTACTGTTTCACAAGACTCTGTCACGTTTTGTTGTTCAGCGAACATTGCCATATATGTACAAGAGTTTACAACATAACTTTTCATTTTCAGAAGTAAATGTAAGGATTTACATTTCACAGAATGTACAAATAAATAAACTATATGTACAAATACACATTAAGATACAACACGTCTCCATCTACTTCAGTGGAAATACAATCACTGATCTGTCTTCACCTCACACATTGACCAATGACAACCTATCAGAGATAAACTCAATATTAACCCCCCTGCATCGGATCACATCTCTGCTTATATATATATCTGTTTAAACCTTTATCAGGGTTACATACTTCCCCTGATTATCTGGATATGATAATGCATTTATTAACCAGATAATCATTTACCTCAACCTTTACATTGACATACCTGTGTCAATCCACTAACTCCTACACTACTACATCCTATACCGCCACTCTTGTGGCTTCCCTCTTAAATACCACACTACATATCTATATCAGATAAGTTTTCTCACTTAAATCTACACTTCAGAGGAGCAGACTTTCACTCTACTCCCCCTAATCAATTTTCCTTTTCCAAGGATGGACCCTATCACTGTTCCATTCCATAGTTGCTCAGCTTCAGCCCACTTGGATCACAGCTAAAAGCTACTTGTCCCACTCTCTACCTGTGATAACATGGCTCTGTTTCTCACTATGGTTACCTGTCTCCTATACTCCCCCATTTACTAAAACTACTCTCTGTAAGAGCACAATTACCTCCATCTACCAGTAACTGTTCACTGTCTTACACTATGTTACAGAAAGTTCCACCTCTTTCCCTTTCTTCTCTTATCACCCTATGGCCAGATGTGCCACACTGCACTATGCCATATTCCTAAGTATATCCTTATCGATCTCAGCAGTGCCTCCAAAATGTAACCACCTTTTCACCTGCAGGTATGTGGCTACCACATAAATAATACTGATATTATACTTATTTCCTTTTAGGCTCTAAACGAACAGAGGTACAACCGTATTTATAAAAAGGTAAGTTTACTTTCTTAAAGCAATAAGCATAACTTTACAGTGAAAACATTTAAAATTCAATAAATAACTTTTACATAACATAAGGCTTCAATTAATGACTTCAACATTAGAACAAGCAGAATATGACTTTACACAGTAACCTTGCATGACATATATATTCAATTAATAACTACACTCTCTATATTTCCTATACATATATTAATGCATGCAATTACACAAAAAGTTACCATGCGCTGGCCAGCATAACAATCACTACATATAAATACACTTGTTGGCGCGCGTTGGGGCCCTTGGACTACTGAAGGTGTGAATGGATTAGTAAGCAACCTGTCTAAATATAAGTCTCTCCGCTGGCCTTCACTAGGTGTTCCTAGCACTGTAGAAGTCTATGTCTCTGTCCCTTTGATGTGTGATATTAATCACACAAAGTATTTAAACCACTGAGTTTAGTTACAATAGCCTAGCTTTCCCTTAGATGATTGAAACTTTCTGTGCTTTCCTATAATTGTTTGGCTGTAAGCCCAGGGGGCAATTGCTACATAGTCTCCTGTCCTGTGCAGTAGGAAGCTATTAGGCTATTTCTATTACAGCTCGCTGTCTTTAAGTGGAGCCGATATAAGTGCCCGGGGATCCTATGGTGTTAGAGTGCATAAGCAACATTAGCTCACCCGATCTGGCAGCTGTTATAGGGATGATGCCCGTAAGTCTCTTTCTTGCTTGGCTTTAAGCCTGAAGGTGCCTCCTCCCGTCTCCCGCAGGTAGTACCTGGGTGTAGAGGGGCACAGGCTTTAATACTGGGCGGTAGGTGGGGAAGCAGTATGTGCCTGCTGGGCAACAGGGCCTCCCTGGCAGGTGGGCTGCGGCTTCACCCTCAGCAGGTTACCTTCCCCACGCCTCCTCCCGTCTCCCGCAGGCAGCGCTGCTAGTGAGGCAGGCGGAGCCCGGGTGTAGAGGGGCGTGGATGGGGCGTCTCACTCTCCTGGCGTCTCAGCTGGTTTGTGGGCGGCTGCAAAGAGGCGGCTCCCTTCCCCTCTTGTCGGCGCCTCTCCTCCTAACTTGTGCGGCGCTGCTGGCAGTGGGCGGCGTCTTTGGATGGACGGCGGCGCTTCCCTCTTGCGGCTGGTGAACTGGTGAGCGGCTCCTCTCCTCGCTTGTCAGCACCTCTCCTCCCATCTCCCGCTGGTGACTGCCTATGTCACCAGGGTGTAGAGGGGGCGTGACAGGGGCAGCGCTTCCCTAGTGCTAAGCGGCGGCTTCTGGCTTCAAACAGCGGCGTCTGGGAACAGCTGGTCGGTGGGCGGTGAGCAGCTCCTTCCCCAACTGGACAGAGCCTTCGGTGATGGGCGTTAGAGGGATGTCCTTCGGCTTCTCCCCGGCAGCAGCGTCTCTGAGGGGCAGCGTCCTGCAGCACCCTGTCAGTGGCTCCTTCAGCGGCTTTCCTTCCAGAGAAGCTTGAAGGCACCCCTTCTGGCTTCTCTTCTCCTCCCCCCCCACCCCCCGTGCCTGGCCGCTTGTCTACAGCTCAGATGCTTACAGCTCCGGCTGGCCAGGCACAGGGGGGAGCACTGGGGAGAGGTGTATCCAGATCTCCCTCCGTGCTGTATTGACAGCCCTTTTATACTCCTTCAACAGGGTCAGCTGACCTGTCCCTGAGGCCAGCTGAGCGGGAAAATCAACTGGCTCGAGACACCCTTTCTTTCCTGCCCAGCAACAGCTGTTTTGATTGGTAGCAGATGCATATTACCTCAGGCACTCACAATACATCTGAGTCTGTATGTAAATAAATGTCCTTACAACTTTAAGCTGACAATACTGTTGAATTATTTTCACTGTATTATATTATAAAGCAGGAACAATACTCCAATATATACATTTTTTACTGTTTCACAAGACTCTGTCACGTTTTGTTGTTCATCGAACATTGCCATATATGTACAAGAGCTTACAACATAACTTTTCATTTTCAGAAGTAAATGTAAGGATTTACATTTCACAGAATGTACAAATAAATAAACTATATGTACAAATACACATTAAGATACAACACGTCTCCATCTACTTCAGTGGAAATACAAACACTGATCTGTCTTCACCTCACACATTGACCAATGACAACCTATCAGAGATAAACTCAATATTACCCCCCCTGCATCGGATCACATCTCTGCTTATATATATATATATATATCTGTTTAAACCTTTATCAGGGTTACAACAGCTCTTGCTTTAAGAGCTGTCCTTTGCGGTGAGAGTCGCCGGGTCACAGCAGGTCCCGGCGGCTCTCCCCTCCCTCCCACACCCGGCGCTGCTGCACCGGGCTCTCCTCCTCCCTGCACCCGGAAGAGGATAAGTGCAGGGAGGAGGTCACAAGTCCAGGCAGCACAGCTCTGTGCTGCCCGGACACAGGTGAGGGGGCAATGCGGGGCGGCGGGGGTCCGTGCGGGGCGGCAGTGGGTTCGCGTTAGAAGCCCATTGGCTTCTATGGGGCATCGCCAGATTTTTCTGGCGATGCCACCCACCGCGGTAACCCAGCGGGGGATGCTTAGAGCATCCCGCAATGCGGTAAAAACCCCGATAATGGGGGTTTTACCGCATTTCCACCTTAGACAATCTCCCCCTGAGGCTTTCAAAAAATGAGAAACAGTGCATATTACGCATCCAACGATCCAGCGACGCTGGCAGACCTCACGGCATGATTCTTCTTCGGGCAGGTAAGTGCTACTCCTGGATGTCATCAAGCGGTAACTTACTGCCACAGTACTGATTATTGAGATGCTCATCCCCCTTCATCCTACAAGGCCTTGGATCCGCGGAGTCCCAAATCAAAATCACTTTTACACCTCTGCAAGTGACTCGCGACTCTATCACTTCCAGCACTCGACCAGGTCAGGATTTGACCTCACAGTAAATCCTGAAAGATTTTTATCAAGCAATCCCAAAAATGTCATGATTATACAGTACATGATTACATGTATACACAGTATTATGCCCGCTATATACAGTTATTATTCCCGTTATATACAGTTATATTTTTAACAATTACATTCATTATTATACAGTACATGATTATACATAGCATTATGCCCGCTATATACAGTTATTATTCCCGTTATATACAGTTATATTTTTAACAGTTACATTCATTATTATATAGTACATGATTATACATAGTATTATGCCCGCTATATACAGTTATTATTCCCGATATATAGATATATTTTTAACGATTACATTCATGTTATTTTATGACAAAACAAATATATGCGATAATTATAGCAAAGGACAGTGTAAGCACCTTTTCACCTGCAGGTATGTGGCTACCACATAAATAATACTGATATTATACTTATTTCCTTTTAGGCTCTAAACGAACAGAGGTACAACCGTATTTATAAAAAGGTAAGTTTACTTTCTTAAAGCAATAAGCATAACTTTACAGTGAAAACATTTAAAATTCAATAAATAACTTTTACATAACATACGGCTTCAATTAATGACTTCAACATTAGAACAAGCAGAATATGACTTTACACAGTAACCTTGCATGACATATATATTCAATTAATAACTACACTCTCTATATTTCCTATACATATATTAATGCATGCAATTACACAAAAAGTTACCATGCGCTGGCCAGCATAACAATCACTACATATAAATACACTTGTTGGCGCGCGTTGGGGCCCTTGGACTACTGAAGGTGTGAATGGATTAGTAAGCAACCTGTCTAAATATAAGTCTCTCCGCTGGCCTTCACTAGGTGTTCCTAGCACTGTAGAAGTCTATGTCTCTGTCCCTTTGATGTGTGATATTAATCACACAAAGTATTTAAACCACTGAGTTTAGTTACAATAGCCTAGCTTTCCCTTAGATGATTGAAACTTTCTGTGCTTTCCTATAATCGTTTGGCTGTAAGCCCAGGGGGCAATTGCTACATAGTCTCCTGTCCTGTGCAGTAGGAAGCTATTAGGCTATTTCTATTACAGCTCGCTGTCTTTAAGTGGAGCCGATATAAGTGTCCGGGGATCCTATGGTGTTAGAGTGCATAAGCAACATTAGCTCACCCGATCTGGCAGCTGTTATAGGGATGATGCCCGTAAGTCTCTTTCTTGCTTGGCTTTAAGCCTGAAGGTGCCTCCTCCCGTCTCCCGCAGGTAGTACCTGGGTGTAGAGGGGCACAGGCTTTAATGCTGGGCGGTAGGTGGGGAAGCAGTATGTGCCTGCTGGGCAACAGGGCCTCCCTGGCAGGTGGGCTGCGGCTTCACCCTCTGCAGGTTACCTTCCCCACGCCTCCTCCCGTCTCCCGCAGGCAGCGCTGCTAGTGAGGCAGGCGGAGCCCGGGTGTAGAGGGGCGTGGATGGGGCGTCTCACTCTCCTGGCGTCTCAGCTGGTTTGTGGGCGGCTGCAAAGAGGCGGCTCCCTTCCCCTCTTGTCGGCGCCTCTCCTCCTAACTTGTGCGGCGCTGCTGGCAGTGGGCGGCGTCTTCGGATGGACGGCGGCGCTTCCCTCTTGCGGCTGGTGAACTGGTGAGCGGCTCCTCTCCTCGCTTGTCAGCACCTCTCCTCCCATCTCCCGCTGGTGACTGCCTATGTCACCAGGGTGTAGAGGGGGCATGACAGGGGCAGCGCTTCCCTAGTGCTAAGCGGCGGCTTCTGGCTTCAAACAGCGGCGTTTGGGAACAGCTGGTCGGTGGGCGGTGAGCAGCTCCTTCCCCAACTGGACAGAGCCTTCTGTGATGGGCGTTAGAGGGAGGTCCTTCGGCTTCTCCCCGGCAGCAGCGTCTCTGAGGGGCAGCGTCCTGCAGCACCCTGTCAGCGGCTCCTTCAGCGGCTTTCCTTCCAGAGAAGCTTGAAGGCACCCCTTCTGGCTTCTCTACTCCTCCCACCCCCCCGTGCCTGGCCGCTTGTCTACAGCTCAGATGCTTACAGCTCCGGCTGGCCAGGCACAGGGGGGAGCACTGGGGAGAGGTGTATCCAGATCTCCCTCCGTGCTGTATTGACAGCCCTTTTATACTCCTTCAACAGGGTCAGCTGACCTGTCCCTGAGGCCAGCTGAGCGGGAAAATCAACTGGCTCGAGACACCCTTTCTTTCCTGCCCAGCAACAGCTGTTTTGATTGGTAGCAGATGCATATTACCTCAGGCACTCACAATACATCTGAGTCTGTATGTAAATAAATGTCCTTACAACTTTAAGCTGACAATACTGTTGAATTATTTTCACTGTATTATATTATAAAGCAGGAACAATACTCCAATATATACATTTTTTACTGTTTCACAAGACTCTGTCACGTTTTGTTGTTCATCGAACATTGCCATATATGTACAAGAGCTTACAACATAACTTTTCATTTTCAGAAGTAAATGTAAGGATTTACATTTCACAGAATGTACAAATAAATAAACTATATGTACAAATACACATTAAGATACAACACGTCTCCATCTACTTCAGTGGAAATACAAACACTGATCTGTCTTCACCTCACACATTGACCAATGACAACCTATCAGAGATAAACTCAATATTACCCCCCCTGCATCGGATCACATCTCTGCTTATATATATATATATCTGTTTAAACCTTTATCAGGGTTACAACAGCTCTTGCTTTAAGAGCTGTCCTTTGCGTTGAGAGTCGCCGGGTCACAGCAGGTCCCGGCGGCTCTCCCCTCCCTTCCACACCCGGCGCTGCTGCGCCGGGCTCTCCTCCTCCCTGCACCCGGAAGAGGATAAGTGCAGGGAGGAGGTCACAAGTCCAGGCAGCACAGCTCTGTGCTGCCCGGACACAGGTGAGGGGGCAATGCGGGGCGGCGGGGGTCCGTGCGGGGCGGCAGTGGGTTCGCGTTAGAAGCCCATTGGCTTCTATGGGGCATCGCCAGATTTTTCTGGCGATGCCACCCACCGCGGTAACCCAGCGGGGGATGCTTAGAGCATCCCGCAATGCGGTAAAAACCCCGATAATGGGGGTTTTACCGCATTTCCACCTTAGACAATCTCCCCCTGAGGCTTTCAAAAAATGAGAAACAGTGCATATTACGCATCCAACGATCCAGCGACGCTGGCAGACCTCACGGCATGATTCTTCTTCGGGCAGGTAAGTGCTACTCCTGGATGTCATCAAGCGGTAACTTACTGCCACAGTACTGATTATTGAGTTGCTCATCCCCCTTCATCCTACAAGGCCTTGGATCCGCGGAGTCCCAAATCAAAATCACTTTTACACCTCTGCAAGTGACTCGCGACTCTATCACCTCCAGCAGTCGAACAGGTCACGATTTGACCTCACAGTAAATCCTGAAACATTTTTACCAAGCAATCCCCCAAAATGTCATGATAATACAATACATGATTATACACAGTGTTATGCCCATTATATACAGTTATTATGCCCATTATATACAGTTATATTTTTAACGATTACATTCATGTTATTTTATGACCAAAAAAAAAAAATTAAGATATTATACATCCCTCCAGCCAAACCCCACTTCTAAGTGCCTAAAACAAGATAGACCCAGAAATGGACACACTTTAAAAATCTGGTTAATGACTACAGGAGCCTCTATATAAACAGACTGAGGCTTTCAAAAAATGAGAAACAGTGTATATTGCCCATCCAATGATCCAGCGACGCTGGCAGACCTTACGGCGTGACCCTTCTTTGGGCACATAAGTGCTACTCCTGGATGTCATCAAGCAGTAACTTACTGCCACAGTACTGATTATTGAGTTGCTCATCCCCCTTCATCCTACCAGGCCTTGGATCCGTGGAGTCCCAAATCAAAATCACTTTTACACCTCTGCAAGTGACTCGCGACTCTATCACTTCCAGCACTCGACCAGGTCAGGATTTGACCTCACAGTAAATCCTGAAAGATTTTTATCAAGCAATCCCAAAAATGTCATGATAATACAGTACATGATTACATGTATACACAGTATTATGCACGCTATATACAGTTATTATTCCCGTTATATACAGTTATATTTTTAACAATTACATTCATTATTATACAGTACATGATTATACATAGTATTATGCCCGCTATATACAGTTATTATTCCCGTTATATACAGTTATATTTTTAACAATTACATTCATTATTATATAGTACATGATTATACATAGTATTATGCCCGCTATATACAGTTATTATTCCCGATATATAGTTATATTTTTAACGATTACATTCATGTTATTTTATGACAAAACAAATATATGCGATAATTAAAGCAAAGGACAGCTCTTGCTTTAAGAGCTGTCCTTTGCGGTGAGAGTCGCATGGTCACAGCAGGTCCCGGCAGCTCTCCCCTCCCTCCCACACCCGGCGCTGTTGCGCCGGGCTCTCCTCCTCCCTGCACCCGGAAGAGGATCAGTGCAGGGAGGAGGTCACAAGTCCAGGCAGCACAGCTCTGTGCTGCCCGGACACAGGTGAGGGGGCAATGCGGGGCGGCGGGGGTCCGTGCTGGGCGGCGGGGGTCCGTGCGGGGCGGCAGTGGGTTCGCGTTAGAAGCCCATTGGCTTCTATAGGGCATCGCCAGATTTTTCTGGCGATGCTACCCGCCGCGGTAACCCAGCGGGGGATGCTTAGAGCATCCCGAAATGCGGTAAAAACCCCGATAACGGGGTTTTTACTGCATTTCCACCTTAGAAAATCTCCCCCTGAGGCTTTCAAAAAATGAGAAACAGTGCATATTACGCATCCAACGATCCAGCGACGCTGGCAGACCTCACGGCATGATTCTTCTTCGGGCAGGTAAGTGCTACTCCTGGATGTCATCAAGCAGTCACTTCCTGCCACAGTACTGATTTGCTCATCCCCCTTCTTCTTCTTGGATCCGCGGAGTCCCAAATCAAAATCTCTTTTACACCTATACAAGTGACTCGCGACTCTATCACCTCCAGCACTCGACCAGGTCACGATTTGACCTCACAGTAAATCCTGAAACATTTTTACCAAGCAATCCCCCAAAATGTCATGATAATACAATACATGATTATACACAGTGTTATGCCCATTATATACAGTTATATTTTTAACGATTACATTCATGTTATTTTATGACAAAAAAAAAAATTTAAGATAATATACATCCCTCCAGCCAAACCCCACTTCTAAGTGCCTAAAACAAGATAGACCCAGAAATGGACACACTTTAAAAATCTGGTTAATGACTACAGGAGCCTCTATATAAACAGACTGAGGCTTTCAAAAAATGAGAAACAGTGCATATTGCCCATCCAACGATCCAGCGACGCTGGCAGACCTTACGGCGTGACCCTTCTTTGGGCACATAAGTGCTACTCCTGGATGTCATCAAGCAGTAACTTACTGCCACAGTACTGATTATTGAGTTGCTCATCCCCCTTCATCCTACCAGGCCTTGGATCCGCGGAGTCCCAAATCAAAATCACTTTTACACCTCTGCAAGTGACTTGCGACTCTATCACTTCCAGCACTCGACCAGTTCAGGATTTGACCTCACAGTAAATCCTGAAAGATTTTTATCAAGCAATCCCAAAAATGTCATGATTATACAGTACATGATTACATGTATACACAGTATTATGCCCGCTATATACAGTTATTATTCCCGTTATATACAGTTATATTTTTAACAATTACATTCATTATTATACAGTACATGATTATACATAGCATTATGCCCGCTATATACAGTTATTATTCCCGTTATATACAGTTATATTTTTAACAGTTACATTCATTATTATATAGTACATGATTATACATAGTATTATGCCCGCTATATACAGTTATTATTCCCGATATATAGATATATTTTTAACGATTACATTCATGTTATTTTATGACAAAACAAATATATGCGATAATTATAGCAAAGGACAGTGTAAGCACCTTTTCACCTGCAGGTATGTGGCTACCACATAAATAATACTGATATTATACTTATTTCCTTTTAGGCTCTAAACGAACAGAGGTACAACCGTATTTATAAAAAGGTAAGTTTACTTTCTTAAAGCAATAAGCATAACTTTACAGTGAAAACATTTAAAATTCAATAAATAACTTTTACATAACATACGGCTTCAATTAATGACTTCAACATTAGAACAAGCAGAATATGACTTTACACAGTAACCTTGCATGACATATATATTCAATTAATAACTACACTCTCTATATTTCCTATACATATATTAATGCATGCAATTACACAAAAAGTTACCATGCGCTGGCCAGCATAACAATCACTACATATAAATACACTTGTTGGCGCGCGTTGGGGCCCTTGGACTACTGAAGGTGTGAATGGATTAGTAAGCAACCTGTCTAAATATAAGTCTCTCCGCTGGCCTTCACTAGGTGTTCCTAGCACTGTAGAAGTCTATGTCTCTGTCCCTTTGATGTGTGATATTAATCACACAAAGTATTTAAACCACTGAGTTTAGTTACAATAGCCTAGCTTTCCCTTAGATGATTGAAACTTTCTGTGCTTTCCTATAATCGTTTGGCTGTAAGCCCAGGGGGCAATTGCTACATAGTCTCCTGTCCTGTGCAGTAGGAAGCTATTAGGCTATTTCTATTACAGCTCGCTGTCTTTAAGTGGAGCCGATATAAGTGTCCGGGGATCCTATGGTGTTAGAGTGCATAAGCAACATTAGCTCACCCGATCTGGCAGCTGTTATAGGGATGATGCCCGTAAGTCTCTTTCTTGCTTGGCTTTAAGCCTGAAGGTGCCTCCTCCCGTCTCCCGCAGGTAGTACCTGGGTGTAGAGGGGCACAGGCTTTAATGCTGGGCGGTAGGTGGGGAAGCAGTATGTGCCTGCTGGGCAACAGGGCCTCCCTGGCAGGTGGGCTGCGGCTTCACCCTCTGCAGGTTACCTTCCCCACGCCTCCTCCCGTCTCCCGCAGGCAGCGCTGCTAGTGAGGCAGGCGGAGCCCGGGTGTAGAGGGGCGTGGATGGGGCGTCTCACTCTCCTGGCGTCTCAGCTGGTTTGTGGGCGGCTGCAAAGAGGCGGCTCCCTTCCCCTCTTGTCGGCGCCTCTCCTCCTAACTTGTGCGGCGCTGCTGGCAGTGGGCGGCGTCTTCGGATGGACGGCGGCGCTTCCCTCTTGCGGCTGGTGAACTGGTGAGCAGCTCCTCTCCTCGCTTGTCAGCACCTCTCCTCCCATCTCCCGCTGGTGACTGCCTATGTCACCAGGGTGTAGAGGGGGCGTGACAGGGGCAGCGCTTCCCTAGTGCTAAGCGGCGGCTTCTGGCTTCAAACAGCGGCGTTTTGGAACAGCTGGTCGGTGGGCGGTGAGCAGCTCCTTCCCCAACTGGACAGAGCCTTCTGTGATGGGCGTTAGAGGGAGGTCCTTCGGCTTCTCCCCGGCAGCAGCGTCTCTGAGGGGCAGCGTCCTGCAGCACCCTGTCAGCGGCTCCTTCAGCGGCTTTCCTTCCAGAGAAGCTTGAAGGCACCCCTTCTGGCTTCTCTACTCCTCCCCCCCCCGTGCCTGGCCGCTTGTCTACAGCTCAGATGCTTACAGCTCCGGCTGGCCAGGCACAGGGGGGAGCACTGGGGAGAGGTGTATCCAGATCTCCCTCCGTGCTGTATTGACAGCCCTTTTATACTCCTTCAGCAGGGTCAGCTGACCTGTCCCTGAGGCCAGCTGAGCGGGAAAATCAACTGGCTCGAGACACCCTTTCTTTCCTGCCCAGCAACAGCTGTTTTGATTGGTAGCAGATGCATATTACCTCAGGCACTCACAATACACCTGAGTCTGTATGTAAATAAATGTCCTTACAACTTTAAGCTGACAATACTGTTGAATTATTTTCACTGTATTATATTATAAAGCAGGAACAATACTCCAATATATACATTTTTTACTGTTTCACAAGACTCTGTCACGTTTTGTTGTTCAGCGAACATTGCCATATATGTACAAGAGTTTACAACATAACTTTTCATTTTCAGAAGTAAATGTAAGGATTTACATTTCACAGAATGTACAAATAAATAAACTATATGTACAAATACACATTAAGATACAACACGTCTCCATCTACTTCAGTGGAAATTCAATCACTGATCTGTCTTCACCTCACACATTGACCAATGACAACCTATCAGAGATAAACTCAATATTAACCCCCCTGCATCGGATCACATCTCTGCTTATATATATATATATATATCTGTTTAAACCTTTATCAGGGTTACAACAGCTCTTGCTTTAAGAGCTGTCCTTTGCGGTGAGAGTCGCCGGGTCACAGCAGGTCCCGGCGGCTCTCCCCTCCCTCCCACACCCGGCGCTGCTGCGCCGGGCTCTCCTCCTCCCTGCACCCGGAAGAGGATCAGTGCAGGGAGGAGGTCACAAGTCCAGGCAGCACAGCTCTGTGCTGCCCGGACACAGGTGAGGGGGCAATGCGGGGCGGCGGGGGTCCGTGCGGGGCGGCAGTGGGTTCGCGTTAGAAGCCCATTGGCTTCTATGGGGCATCGCCAGATTTTTCTGGCGATGCCACCCGCCGTGGTAACCCAGCGGGGGATGCTTAGAGCATCCCGCAATGCGGTAAAAACCCCGATAATGGGGGTTTTACCGCATTTCCACCTTAGACAATCTCCCCCTGAGGCTTTCAAAAAATGAGAAACAGTGCATATTACGCATCCAACGATCCAGCGACGCTGGCAGACCTCACGGCATGATTCTTCTTCGGGCAGGTAAGTGCTACTCCTGGATGTCATCAAGCAGTCACTTCCTGCCACAGTACTGATTTGCTCATCCCCCTTCTTCTTCTTGGATCCGCGGAGTCCCAAATCAAAATCTCTTTTACACCTATACAAGTGACTCGCGACTCTATCACCTCCAGCACTCGACCAGGTCACGATTTGACCTCACAGTAAATCCTGAAACATTTTTACCAAGCAATCCCCCAAAATGTCATGATAATACAATACATGATTATACACAGTGTTATGCCCATTATATACAGTTATTATGCCCATTATATACAGTTATATTTTTAACGATTACATTCATGTTATTTTATGACCAAAAAAAAAAAATTAAGATAATATACATCCCTCCAGCCAAACCCCACTTCTAAGTGCCTAAAACAAGATAGACCCAGAAATGGACACACTTTAAAAATCTGGTTAATGACTACAGGAGCCTCTATATAAACAGACTGAGGCTTTCAAAAAATGAGAAACAGTGCATATTGCCCATCCAACGATCCAGCGACGCTGGCAGACCTTACGGCGTGACCCTTCTTTGGGCACATAAGTGCTACTCCTGGATGTCATCAAGCAGTAACTTACTGCCACAGTACTGATTATTGAGTTGCTCATCCCCCTTCATCCTACCAGGCCTTGGATCCGCGGAGTCCCAAATCAAAATCACTTTTACACCTCTGCAAGTGACTCGCGACTCTATCACTTCCAGCACTCGACCAGGTCAGGATTTGACCTCACAGTAAATCCTGAAAGATTTTTATCAAGCAATCCCAAAAATGTCATGATTATACAGTACATGATTACATGTATACACAGCATTATGCCCGCTATATACAGTTATTATTCCCGTTATATACAGTTATATTTTTAACAATTACATTCATTATTATACAGTACATGATTATACATAGCATTATGCCCGCTATATACAGTTATTATTCCCGTTATATACAGTTATATTTTTAACAGTTACATTCATTATTATATAGTACATGATTATACATAGTATTATGCCCGCTATATACAGTTATTATTGCCGATATATAGTTATATTTTTAACGATTACATTCATGTTATATTATGACAAAACAAATATATGCGATAATTATAGCAAAGGACAGCTCTTGCTTTAAGAGCTGTCCTTTGCGGTGAGAGTCGCCGGGTCACAGCAGGTCCCGGCGGCTCTCCCCTCCCTCCCACACACGGCGCTGCTGCGCCGGGCTCTCCTCCTCCCTGCACCCGGAAGAGGATCAGTGCAGGGAGGAGGTCACAAGTCCAGGCAGCACAGCTCTGTGCTGCCCGGACACAGGTGAGGGGGCAATGCGGGGCAGCGGGGGTCCATGCTGGGCGGTGGGGGTCCGTGCGGGGCGGCAGTGGGTTCGCGTTAGAAGCCCATTGGCTTCTATGGGGCATCGCCAGATTTTTCAGGCGATGCCACCCGCCGCGGTAACCCAGCGGGGGATGCTTAGAGCATCCCAAAATGCGGTAAAAACCCAGATAACGGGGTTTTTACCTTAGACAATCTCCCCCTGAGGCTTTCAAAAAATGAGAAACAGTGCATATTACGCATCCAACGATCCAGCGACGCTGGCAGACCTCACGGCATGATTCTTCTTCGGGCAGGTAAGTGCTACTCCTGGATGTCATCAAGCAGTCACTTCCTGCCACAGTACTGATTTGCTCATCCCCCTTCTTCTTCTTGGATCCGCGGAGTCCCAAATCAAAATCTCTTTTACACCTATACAAGTGACTCGCGACTCTATCACCTCCAGCACTCGATCAGGTCACGATTTGACCTCACAGTAAATCCTGAAACATTTTTACCAAGCAATCCCCCAAAATGTCATGATAATACAATACATGATTATACACAGTGTTTTGCCCATTATATACAGTTATTATGCCCATTATATACAGTTATATTTTTAACGATTACATTCATGTTATTTTATGACAAAAAAAAATGAATTAAGATAATATACATCCCTCCAGCCAAACCCCACTTCTAAGTGCCTAATACAAGATAGACCCAGAAATGGACACACTTTAAAAATCTGGTTAATGACTACAGGAGCCTCTATATAAACAGACTAAGGCTTTCAAAAAATGAGAAACAGTGCATATTGCCCATCCAACGATCCAGCGACGCTGGCAGACCTTACGGCGTGACCCTTCTTTGGGCACATAAGTGCTACTCCTGGATGTCATCAAGCAGTAACTTACTGCCACAGTACTGATTATTGAGTTGCTCATCCCCCTTCATCCTACAAGGCCTTGGATCCGCGGAGTCCCAAATCAAAATCACTTTTACACCTCTGCAAGTGACTCGCGACTCTATCACTTCCAGCACTCGACCAGGTCACGATTTGACCTCACAGTAAATCCTGAAAGATTTTTATCAAGCAATCCCAAAAATGTCATGATTATACAGTACATGATTACATGTATACACAGTATTATGCCCGCTATATACAGTTATTATTCCCGTTATATACAGTTATATTTTTAACAATTACATTCATTATTATATAGTACATGATTATACATAGTATTATGCCTGCTATATACAGTTATTATTCCCGATATATAGTTATATTTTTAACGATTACATTCATGTTATTTTATGACAAAACAATTATATGCGATAATTATAGCAAAGGACAGCTCTTGCTTTAAGAGCTGTCCTTTGCGGTGAGAGTCGCCGGGTCACAGCAGTTCCCGGCGGCTCTCCCCACCCTCCCACACCCGGCGCTGCTGCGCCGGGCTCTCCTCCTCCCTGCACCCGGAAGAGGATCAGTGCAGGGAGGAGGTCACAAGTCCAGGCAGCACAGCTCTGTACTGCCCGGACACAGGTGAGGGGGCAATGCGGGGCGGCGGGGGTCCGTGCTGGGCGGCGGGGGTCCGTGCGGGGCGGCAGTGGGTTCGCGTTAGAAGCCCATTGGCTTCTATGGGGCATCGCCAGATTTTTCAGCCGATGCCACCCGCCATGGTAACCCAGCGGGGGATGCTTAGAGCATCCCGAAATGCGGTAAAAACTCAGATAACGGGGTTTTTACCTTTAGACAATCTCCCTTTGAGGCTTTCAAAAAATGAGAAACAGTGCATATTACGCATCCAACGATCCAGCGACGCTGGCAGACCTCACGGCATGATTCTTCTTCGGGCAGGTAAGTGCTACTCCTGGATGTCATCAAGCAGTCACTTCCTGCCACAGTACTGATTTGCTCATCCCCCTTCTTCTTCTTGGATCCGCGGAGTCCCAAATCAAAATCTCTTTTACACCTATACAAGTGACTCGCGACTCTATCACCTCCAGCACTCGACCAGGTCACGATTTGACCTCACAGTAAATCCTGAAACATTTTTACCAAGCAATCCCCCAAAATGTCATGATAATACAATACATGATTATACACAGTGTTTTGCCCATTATATACAGTTATTATGCCCATTATATACAGTTATATTTTTAACGATTACATTCATGTTATTTTATGACAAAAAAAAAAATTAAGATAATATACATCCCTCCAGCCAAACCCCACTTCTAAGTGCCTAAAACAAGATAGACCCAGAAATGGACACACTTTAAAAATCTGGTTAATGACTACAGGAGCCTCTATATAAACAGACTAAGGCTTTCAAAAAATGAGAAACAGTGCATATTGCCCATCCAACGATCCAGCGACGCTGGCAGACCTTACGGCGTGACCCTTCTTTGGGCACATAAGTGCTACTCCTGGATGTCATCAAGCAGTAACTTACTGCCACAGTACTGATTATTGAGTTGCTCATCCCCCTTCATCCTACCAGGCCTTGGATCCGCGGAGTCCCAAATCAAAATCACTTTTACACCTCTGCAAGTGACTCGCGACTCTATCCCTTTCAGCACTCGACCAGGTCAGGATTTGACCTCACGGTAAATCCTGAAAGATTTTTATCAAGCAATCCCAAAAATGTCATGATTATACAGTACATGATTACATGTATACACAGTATTATGCCCGCTATATACAGTTATTATTCCCGTTATATACAGTTATATTTTTAACAATTACATTAATTATTATACAGTACATGATTATACATAGTATTATGCCCGCTATATACAGTTATTATTCCCGTTATATACAGTTATATTTTTAACAATTACATTCATTATTATATAGTACATGATTATACATAGTATTATGCCCGCTATATACAGTTATTATTGCCGATATATAGTTATATTTTTAACGATTACATTCATGTTATATTATGACAAAACAAATATATGCGATAATTATAGCAAAGGACAGCTCTTGCTTTAAGAGCTGTCCTTTGCGGTGAGAGTCGCCGGGTCACAGCAGGTCCCGGCGGCTCTCCCCTCCCTCCCACACACGGCGCTGCTGCGCCGGGCTCTCCTCCTCCCTGCACCCGGAAGAGGATCAGTGCAGGGAGGAGGTCACAAGTCCAGGCAGCACAGCTCTGTGCTGCCCGGACACAGGTGAGGGGGCAATGCGGGGCGGCGGGGGTCCGTGCTGGGCGGTGGGGGTCCGTGCGGGGCGGCAGTGGGTTCGCGTTAGAAGCCCATTGGCTTCTATGGGGCATCGCCAGATTTTTCAGGCGATGCCACCCGCCGCGGTAACCCAGCGGGGGATGCTTAGAGCATCCCAAAATGCGGTAAAAACCCAGATAACGGGGTTTTTACCTTAGACAATCTCCCCCTGAGGCTTTCAAAAAATGAGAAACAGTGCATATTACGCATCCAACGATCCAGCGACGTTGGCAGACCTCACGGCATGATTCTTCTTCGGGCAGGTAAGTGCTACTCCTGGATGTCATCAAGCAGTCACTTCCTGCCACAGTACTGATTTGCTCATCCCCCTTCTTCTTCTTGGATCCGCGGAGTCCCAAATCAAAATCTCTTTTACACCTATACAAGTGACTCGCGACTCTATCACCTCCAGCACTCGATCAGGTCACGATTTGACCTCACAGTAAATCCTGAAACATTTTTACCAAGCAATCCCCCAAAATGTCATGATAATACAATACATGATTATACACAGTGTTTTGCCCATTATATACAGTTATTATGCCCATTATATACAGTTATATTTTTAACGATTACATTCATGTTATTTTATGACAAAAAAAAATTAATTAAGATAATATACATCCCTCCAGCCAAACCCCACTTCTAAGTGCCTAATACAAGATAGACCCAGAAATGGACACACTTTAAAAATCTGGTTAATGACTACAGGAGCCTCTATATAAACAGACTAAGGCTTTCAAAAAATGAGAAACAGTGCATATTGCCCATCCAACGATCCAGCGACGCTGGCAGACCTTACGGCGTGACCCTTCTTTGGGCACATAAGTGCTACTCCTGGATGTCATCAAGCAGTAACTTACTGCCACAGTACTGATTATTGAGTTGCTCATCCCCCTTCATCCTACAAGGCCTTGGATCCGCGGAGTCCCAAATCAAAATCACTTTTACACCTCTGCAAGTGACTCGCGACTCTATCACTTCCAGCACTCGACCAGGTCACGATTTGACCTCACAGTAAATCCTGAAAGATTTTTATCAAGCAATCCCAAAAATGTCATGATTATACAGTACATGATTACATGTATACACAGTATTATGCCCGCTATATACAGTTATTATTCCCGTTATATACAGTTATATTTTTAACAATTACATTCATTATTATACAGTACATGATTATACATAGTATTATGCCTGCTATATACAGTTATTATTCCTGTTATATACAGTTATATTTTTAACAATTACATTCATTATTATATAGTACATGATTATACATAGTATTATGCCCGCTATATACAGTTATTATTCCCGATATATAGTTATATTTTTAACGATTACATTCATGTTATTTTATGACAAAACAATTATATGCGATAATTATAGCAAAGGACAGCTCTTGCTTTAAGAGCTGTCCTTTGCGGTGAGAGTCGCCGGGTCACAGCAGTTCCCGGCGGCTCTCCCCACCCTCCCACACCCGGCGCTGCTGCGCCGGGCTCTCCTCCTCCCTGCACCCGGAAGAGGGGAGGAGGTCACAAGTCCAGGCAGCACAGCTCTGTGCTGCCCGGACACAGGTGAGGGGGCAATGCGGGGCGGCGGGGGTCCGTGCTGGGCGGCGGGGGTCCGTGCGGGGCGGCAGTGGGTTCGCGTTAGAAGCCCATTGGCTTCTATGGGGCATCTCCAGATTTTTCAGGCGATGCCACCCGCCACGATAACCCAGCGGGGGATGCTTAGAGCATCCCGAAATGCGGTAAAAACCCAGATAACGGGGTTTTTACCTTAGACAATCTCCCTCTGAGGCTTTCAAAAAATGAGAAACAGTGCATATTACGCATCCAACGATCCAGCGACGCTGGCAGACCTCACGGCATGATTCTTCTTCGGGCAGGTAAGTGCTACTCCTGGATGTCATCAAGCAGTCACTTCCTGCCACAGTACTGATTTGCTCATCCCCCTTCTTCTTCTTGGATCCGCGGAGTCCCAAATCAAAATCTCTTTTACACCTATACAAGTGACTCGCGACTCTATCACCTCCAGCACTCGACCAGGTCACGATTTGACCTCACAGTAAATCCTGAAACATTTTCACGAAGCAATCCCCCAAAATGTCATGATAATACAATACATGATTATACACAGTGTTTTGCCCATTATATACAGTTATTATGCCCATTATATACAGTTATATTTTTAACGATTACATTCATGTTATTTTATGACAAAAAAAAAAAAATTAAGATAATATACATCCCTCCAGCCAAACCCCACTTCTAAGTGCCTAAAACAAGATAGGCCCAGAAATGGACACACTTTAAAAATCTGGTTAATGACTACAGGAGCCTCTATATAAACAGACTAAGGCTTTCAAAAAATGAGAAACAGTGCATATTGCCCATCCAACGATCCAGCGACGCTGGCAGACCTTACGGCGTGACCCTACTTTGGGCACATAAGTGCTACTCCTGGATGTCATCAAGCGGTAACTTACTGCCACAGTACTGATTATTGAGTTGCTCATCCCCCTTCATCCTACAAGGCCTTGGATCCGCGGAGTCCCAAATCAAAATCACTTTTACACCTCTACAAGTGACTCGCGACTCTATCCCTTCCAGCACTCGACCAGGTCAGGATTTGGCCTCACGGTAAATCCTGAAAGATTTTTATCAAGCAATCCCAAAAATGTCATGATTATACAGTACATGATTACATGTATACACAGTATTATGCCCGCTATATACAGTTATTATTCCCGTTATATACAGTTATATTTTTAACAATTACATTCATTATTATACAGTACATGATTATACATAGTATTATGCCCGCTATATACAGTTATTATTCCCATTATATACAGTTATATTTTTAACAATTACATTCATTATTATATAGTACATGATTATACATAGTATTATGCCCGCTATATACAGTTATTATTCCCGATATATAGTTATATTTTTAACGATTACATTCATGTTATATTATGACAAAACAAATATATGCGATAATTATAGCAAAGGACAGCTCTTGCTTTAAGAGCTGTCCTTTGCGGTGAGAGTCGCCGGGTCACAGCAGGTCCCGGCGGCTCTCCCCTCCCTCCCACACCCGGCGCTGCTGCGCCGGGCTCTCCTCCTCCCTGCACCCGGAAGAGGATCAGTGCAGGGAGGAGGTCACAAGTCCAGGCAGCACAGCTCTGTACTGCCCGGACACAGGTGAGGGGGCAATGCGGGGCGGCGGGGGTCCGTGCTGGGCGGCGGGGGTCCATGCGGGGAGGCAGTGGGTTCGCGTTAGAAGCCCATTGGCTTCTATGGGGCATCGCCAGATTTTTCAGGCGATGCCACCCGCCGCGGTAACCCAGCGGGGGATGCTTAGAGCATCCCGAAATGCGGTAAAAACTCAGATAACGGGGTTTTTACCTTAGACAATCTCCCTCTAAAGCTTTCAAAAAATGAGAAACAGTGCATATTACGCATCCAACGATCCAGCGACGCTGGCAGACCTCACGGCATGATTCTTCTTCGGGCAGGTAAGTGCTACTCCTGGATGTCATCAAGCAGTCACTTCCTGCCACAGTACTGATTTGCTCATCCCCCTTCTTCTTCTTGGATCTGCGGAGTCCCAAATCAAAATCTCTTTTACACCTATACAAGTGACTCGCGACTCTATCACCTCCAGCACTCGACCAGGTCACGATTTGACCTCACAGTAAATCCTGAAACATTTTTACCAAGCAATCCCCCAAAATGTCATGATAATACAATACATGATTATACACAGTGTTTTGCCCATTATATACAGTTATTATGCCCATTATATACAGTTATATTTTTAACGATTACATTCATGTTATTTTATGACAAAAAAAAAAAATTTAGATAATATACATCCCTCCAGCCAAACCCCACTTCTAAGTGCCTAAAACAAGATAGACCCAGAAATGGACACACTTTAAAAATCTGGTTAATGACTACAGGAGCCTCTATATAAACAGACTAAGGCTTTCAAAAAATGAGAAACAGTGCATATTGCCCATCCAACGATCCAGCGACGCTGGCAGACCTTACGGCGTGACCCTTCTTTGGGCACATAAGTGCTACTCCTGGATGTCATCAAGCGGTAACTTACTGCCACAGTACTGATTATTGAGTTGCTCATCCCCCTTCATCCTACAAGGCCTTGGATCCGCGGAGTCCCAAATCAAAATCACTTTTACACCTCTACAAGTGACTCGCGACTCTATCCCTTCCAGCACTCGACCAGGTCAGGATTTGGCCTCACGGTAAATCCTGAAAGATTTTTATCAAGCAATCCCAAAAATGTCATGATTATACAGTACATGATTCCATGTATACACAGTATTATGCCCGCTATGTACAGTTATTATGCCCATTATATACAGTTATATTTTTAACGATTACATTCATGTTATTTTATGACAAAAAAAAAAAATTAAGATAATATACATCCCTCCAGCCAAACCCCACTTCTAAGTGCCTAAAACAAAATAGACCCAGAAATGGACACACTTTAAAAATCTGGTTAATGACTACAGGAGCCTCTATATAAACAGACTAAGGCTTTCAAAAAATGAGAAACAGTGCATATTGCCCATCCAACGATCCAGCAACGCTGGCAGACCTTACGGCGTGACCCTTCTTTGGGCACATAAGTGCTACTCCTGGATGTCATCAAGCAGTAACTTACTGCCACAGTACTGATTATTGAGTTGCTCATCCCCCTTCATCCTACAAGGCCTTGGATCCTCGGAGTCCCAAATCAAAATCACTTTTACACCTCTGCAAGTGACTCGCGACTCTATCACTTCCAGCACTCGACCAGGTCAGGATTTGACCTCACAGTAAATCCTGAAAGATTTTTATCAAGCAATCCCAAAAATGTCATGATTATACAGTACATGATTACATGTATACACAGTATTATGCCCGCTATATACAGTTATTATTCCCGTTATATACAGTTATATTTTTAACAATTACATTCATTATTATACAGTACATGATTATACATAGTATTATGCCCGCTATATACAGTTATTATTCCCGTTATATACAGTTATATTTTTAAAGATTACATTCATGTTATTTTATGACAAAACAAATATATGCGATAATTATAGCAAAGGACAGCTCTTGCTTTAAGAGCTGTCCTTTGCGGTGAGAGTCGCCGGGTCACAGCAGTTCCCGGCGGCAGTCCTCTCCCTCCCACACCCGGCGCTGCTGCGCCGGGCTCTCCTCCTCCCTGCACCCGGAAGAGGATCAGTGCAGGGAGGAGGTCACAAGTCCAGGCAGCACAGCTCTGTGCTGCCCGGACACAGGTGAGGGGGCAATGCGGGGCGGCGGGGGTCCGTGCTGGGCGGCGGGGGTCCGTGCGGGGCGGCAGTGGGTTCGCGTTAGAAGCCCATTGGCTTCTATGGGGCATCGCCAGATTTTTCAGGCGATGCCACCCGCCGCGGTAACTCAGCGGGGGATGCTTAGAGCATCCCGAAATGAGGTAAAAACTCAGATAACGGGGTTTTTACCTTAGACAATCTCCCTCTGAGGCTTTCAAAAAATTAGAAACAGTGCATATTACGCATCCAACGATCCAGCGACGCTGGCAGACCTCACGGCATGATTCTTCTTCGGGCAGGTAAGTGCTACTCCTGGATGTCATCAAGCAGTCACTTCCTGCCACAGTACTGATTTGCTCATCCCCCTTCTTCTTCTTGGATCCGCGGAGTCCCAAATCAAAATCTCTTTTACACCTATACAAGTGACTCGCGACTCTATCACCTCCAGCACTCGACCAGGTCACGATTTGACCTCACAGTAAATCCTGAAACATTTTTACCAAGCAATCCCCCAAAATGTCATGATAATACAATACATGATTATACACAGTGTTTTGCCCATTATATACAGTTATTATGCCCATTATATACAGTTATATTTTTAACGATTACATTCATGTTATTTTATGACAAAAAAAAAAATTAAGATAATATACATCCCTCCAGCCAAACCCCACTTCTAAGTGCCTAAAACAAGATAGACCCAGAAATGGACACACTTTAAAAATCTGGTTAATGACTACAGGAGCCTCTATATAAACAGACTAAGGCTTTCAAAAAATGAGAAACAGTGCATATTGCCCATCCAACGATCCAGCGACGCCGGCAGACCTTACGGCGTGACCCTTCTTTGGGCACATAAGTGCTACTCCTGGATGTCATCAAGCGGTAACTTACTGCCACAGTACTGATTATTGAGTTGCTCATCCCCCTTCATCCTACAAGGCCTTGGATCCGCGGAGTCCCAAATCAAAATCACTTTTACACCTCTGCAAGTGACTCGCGACTCTATCACTTCCAGCACTCGACCAGGTCAGGATTTGACCTCACAGTAAATCCTGAAAGATTTTTATCAAGCAATCCCAAAAATGTCATGATTATACAGTACATGATTACATGTATACACAGTATTATGCCCGCTATATACAGTTATTATTCCCGTTATATACAGTTATATTTTCAAAAATGACATTCATTATTATACAGTACATGATTATACATAGTATTATGCCCGCTATATACAGTTATTATTCCCGTTATATACAGTTATATTTTTAACAATTACATTCATTATTATATAGTACATGATTATACATAGTATTATGCCCGCTATATACAGTTATTATTCCCGATATATAGTTATATTTTTAACGATTACATTCATGTTATTTTATGACAAAACAAATATATGCGATAATTATAGCAAAGGACAGCTCTTGCTTTAAGAGCTGTCCTTTGCGGTGAGAGTCCCAGGGTCACAGCAGGTTCCGGCAGCTCTCCCCTCCCTCCCACACCCGGCGCTGTTGCGCCGGGCTCTCCTCCTCCCTGCACCCGGAAGAGGATCAGTGCCGGGAGGAGGTCACAAGTCCAGGCAGCACAGCTCTGTGCTGCCCGGACACAGGTGAGGGGGCAATGCGGGGCGGCGGGGGTCCGTGCTGGGCGGCGGGGGTCCGTGCGGGGCGGCGGGGGTCCGTGCGGGGCGGCAGTGGGTTCGCGTTAGAAGCCCATTGGCTTTTATGGGGCATCGCCAGATTTTTCTGGCGATGCCACCTGCCGCGGTAACCCAGCGGGGGATGCTTAGAGCATCCGGCAATGCGGTAAAAACCCCGATAATGGGGGTTTTACCGCATTTCCACCTTAGACAATCTCCCCCTGAGGCTTTCAAAAAATGAGAAACAGTGCATATTACGCATCCAACGATCCAGCGATGCTGGCAGACCTCACGGCATGATTCTTCTTCGGGCAGGTAAGTGCTACTCCTGGATGTCATCAAGCAGTCACTTCCTGCCACAGTACTGATTTGCTCATCCCCCTTCTTCTTCTTGGATCCGCGGAGTCCCAAATCAAAATCTCTTTTACACCTATACAAGTGACTTGCGACTCTATCACCTCCAGCACTCGACCAGGTCACGATTTGACCTCACAGTAAATCCTGAAACATTTTTACCAAGCAATCCCCCAAAATTTCATGATAATACAATACATGATTATACACAGTGCTTTGCCCATTATATACAGTTATTATGCCCATTATATACAGTTATATTTTTAACGATTACATTCATGTTATTTTATGACAAAAAAAAAAAAAATTAAGATAATATACATCCCTCCAGCCAAACCCCACTTCTAAGTGCCTAAAACAAGATAGACCCAGAAATGGACACACTTTAAAAATCTGGTTAATGACTACAGGAGCCTCTATATAAACAGACTAAGGCTTTCAAAAAATGAGAAACAGTGCATATTGCCCATCCAACGATCCAGCGACGCTGGCAGACCTTACGGCGTGACCCTTCTTTGGGCACATAAGTGCTACTCCTGGATGTCATCAAGCGGTAACTTACTGCCACAGTACTGATTATTGAGTTGCTCATCCCCCTTCATCCTACAAGGCCTTGGATCCGCGGAGTCCCAAATCAAAATCACTTTTACACCTCTGCAAGTGACTCGCGACTCTATCACTTCCAGCACTCGACCAGGTCAGGATTTGACCTCACAGTAAATCCTGAAAGATTTTTATCAAGCAATCCCAAAAATGTCATGATTATACAGTACATGATTACATGTATACACAGTATTATGCCCGCTATATACAGTTATTATTCCCGTTATATACAGTTATATTTTTAACAATTACATTCATTATTATACAGTACATGATTATACATAGTATTATGCCCGCTATATACAGTTATTATTCCCGTTATATACAGTTATATTTTTAACAATTACATTCATTATTATATAGTACATGATTATACATAGTATTATGCCCGCTATATACAGTTATTATTCCCGATATATAGTTATATTTTTAACGATTACATACATGTTATTTTATGACAAAACAAATATATGCGATAATTATAGCAAAGGACAGCTCTTGCTTTAAGAGCTGTCCTTCGCGGTGAGAGTCGCCGGGTCACAGCAGTTCCCGGCGGCAGTCCCCTCCCTCCCACACCCGGCGCTGCTGCGCCGGGCTCTCCTCCTCCCTGCACCCGGAAGAGGATCAGTGCAGGGAGGAGGTCACAAGTCCAGGCAGCACAGCTCTGTGCTGCCCGGACACAGGTGAGGGGGCAATGCGGGGCGGCGGGGGTCCGTGCTGGGCGGCGGGGGTCCGTGCGGGGCGGCAGTGGGTTCGCGTTAGAAGCCCATTGGCTTCTATGGGGCATCGCCAGATTTTTCAGGCGATGCCACCCGCCGCGGTAACCCAGCGGGGGATGCTTAGAGCATCCCGAAATGCGGTAAAAACCCAGATAACGGGGTTTTTACCTTAGACAATCTCCCCCTGAGGCTTTCAAAAAATGAGAAACAGTGCATATTACGCATCCAAATATCCAGCGACGCTGGCAGACCTCACGGCATGATTCTTCTTCGGGCAGGTAAGTGCTACTCCTGGATGTCATCAAGCAGTCACTTCCTGCCACAGTACTGATTTGCTCATCCCCCTTCTTCTTCTTGGATCTGCGGAGTCCCAAATCAAAATCTCTTTTACACCTATACAAGTGACTCGCGACTCTATCACCTCCAGCACTCGACCAGGTCACGATTTGACCTCACAGTAAATCCTGAAACATTTTTACCAAGCAATCCCCCAAAATGTCATGATAATACAATACATGATTATACACAGTGTTTTGCCCATTATATACAGTTATTATGCCCATTATATACAGTTATATTTTTAACGATTACATTCATGTTATTTTATGACAAAAAAAAAAAAAATTAAGATAATATACATCCCTCCAGCCAAACCCCACTTCTAAGTGCCTAAAACAAGATAGACCCAGAAATGGACACACTTTAAAAATCTGGTTAATGACTACAGGAGCCTCTATATAAACAGACTAAGGCTTTCAAAAAATGAGAAACAGTGCATATTGCCCATCCAACGATCCAGCGACGCTGGCAGACCTTACGGCGTGACCCTTCTTTGGGCACATAAGTGCTACTCCTGGATGTCATCAAGCGGTAACTTACTGCCACAGTACTGATTATTGAGTTGCTCATCCCCCTTCATCCTACAAGGCCTTGGATCCGCGGAGTCCCAAATCAAAATCACTTTTACACCTCTGCAAGTGACTCGCGACTCTATCACTTCCAGCACTCGACCAGGTCAGGATTTGACCTCACAGTAAATCCTGAAAGATTTTTATCAAGCAATCCCAAAAATGTCATGATTATACAGTACATGATTACATGTATACACAGTATTATGCCCGCTATATACAGTTATTATTCCCGTTATATACAGTTATATTTTTAACAATTACATTCATTATTATACAGTACATGATTATACATAGTATTATGCCCGCTATATACAGTTATTATTCCCGTTATATACAGTTATATTTTTAACAATTACATTCATTATTATATAGTACATGATTATACATAGTATTATGCCCGCTATATACAGTTATTATTCCCGATATATAGTTATATTTTTAACGATTACATACATGTTATTTTATGACAAAACAAATATATGCGATAATTATAGCAAAGGACAGCTCTTGCTTTAAGAGCTGTCCTTTGCGGTGAGAGTCGCCGGGTCACAGCAGTTCCCGGCGGCAGTCCCCTCCCTCCCACACGCGGCGCTGCTGCGCCGGGCTCTCCTCCTCCCTGCACCCGGAAGAGGATCAGTGCAGGGAGGAGGTCACAAGTCCAGGCAGCACAGCTCTGTACTGCCGGGACACAGGTGAGGGGGCAATGCGGGGGTCCGTGCTGGGCGGCGGGGGTCCGTGCGGGGCGGCAGTGGGTTCGCGTTAGAAGCCCATTGGCTTCTATGGGGCATCGCCAGATTTTTCAGGCGATGCCACCCGCCACGGTAACCCAGCGGGGGATGCTTAGAGCATCCCGAAATGCGGTAAAAACTCAGATAACGGGGTTTTTACCTTAGACAATCTCCCTTTGAGGCTTTCAAAAAATGAGAAACAGTGCATATTACGCATCCAACGATCCAGCGACGCTGGCAGACCTCACGGCATGATTCTTCTTCGGGCAGGTAAGTGCTACTCCTGGATGTCATCAAGCAGTCACTTCCTGCCACAGTACTGATTTGCTCATCCCCCTTCTTCTTCTTGGATCCGCGGAGTCCCAAATCAAAATCTCTTTTACACCTATACAAGTGACTCGCGACTCTATCACCTCCAGCACTCGACCAGGTCACGATTTGACCTCACAGTAAATCCTGAAACATTTTTACCAAGCAATCCCCCAAAATTTCATGATAATACAATACATGATTATACACAGTGCTTTGCCCATTATATACAGTTATTATGCCCATTATATACAGTTATATTTTTAACGATTACATTCATGTTATTTTATGACAAAAAAAAAAAATTAAGATAATATACATCCCTCCAGCCAAACCCCACTTCTAAGTGCCTAAAACAAGATAGACCCAGAAATGGACACACTTTAAAAATCTGGTTAATGACTACAGGAGCCTCTATATAAACAGACTAAGGCTTTCAAAAAATGAGAAACAGTGCATATTGCCCATCCAACGATCCAGCGACGCCGGCAGACCTTACGGCGTGACCCTTCTTTGGGCACATAAGTGCTACTCCTGGATGTCATCAAGCGGTAACTTACTGCCACAGTACTGATTATTGAGTTGCTCATCCCCCTTCATCCTACAAGGCCTTGGATCCGCGGAGTCCCAAATCAAAATCACTTTTACACCTCTGCAAGTGACTCGCGACTCTATCACTTCCAGCACTCGACCAGGTCAGGATTTGACCTCACAGTAAATCCTGAAAGATTTTTATCAAGCAATCCCAAAAATGTCATGATTATACAGTACATGATTACATGTATACACAGTATTATGCCCGCTATATACAGTTATTATTCCCGTTATATACAGTTATATTTTCAAAAATGACATTCATTATTATACAGTACATGATTATACATAGTATTATGCCCGCTATATACAGTTATTATTCCCGTTATATACAGTTATATTTTTAACAATTACATTCATTATTATATAGTACATGATTATACATAGTATTATGCCCGCTATATACAGTTATTATTCCCGATATATAGTTATATTTTTAACGATTACATTCATGTTATTTTATGACAAAACAAATATATGCGATAATTATAGCAAAGGACAGCTCTTGCTTTAAGAGCTGTCCTTTGCGGTGAGAGTCCCAGGGTCACAGCAGGTTCCGGCAGCTCTCCCCTCCCTCCCACACCCGGCGCTGTTGCGCCGGGCTCTCCTCCTCCCTGCACCCGGAAGAGGATCAGTGCCGGGAGGAGGTCACAAGTCCAGGCAGCACAGCTCTGTGCTGCCCGGACACAGGTGAGGGGGCAATGCGGGGCGGCGGGGGTCCGTGCTGGGCGGCGGGGGTCCGTGCGGGGCGGCGGGGGTCCGTGCGGGGCGGCAGTGGGTTCGCGTTAGAAGCCCATTGGCTTTTATGGGGCATCGCCAGATTTTTCTGGCGATGCCACCTGCCGCGGTAACCCAGCGGGGGATGCTTAGAGCATCCGGCAATGCGGTAAAAACCCCGATAATGGGGGTTTTACCGCATTTCCACCTTAGACAATCTCCCCCTGAGGCTTTCAAAAAATGAGAAACAGTGCATATTACGCATCCAACGATCCAGCGATGCTGGCAGACCTCACGGCATGATTCTTCTTCGGGCAGGTAAGTGCTACTCCTGGATGTCATCAAGCAGTCACTTCCTGCCACAGTACTGATTTGCTCATCCCCCTTCTTCTTCTTGGATCCGCGGAGTCCCAAATCAAAATCTCTTTTACACCTATACAAGTGACTTGCGACTCTATCACCTCCAGCACTCGACCAGGTCACGATTTGACCTCACAGTAAATCCTGAAACATTTTTACCAAGCAATCCCCCAAAATTTCATGATAATACAATACATGATTATACACAGTGCTTTGCCCATTATATACAGTTATTATGCCCATTATATACAGTTATATTTTTAACGATTACATTCATGTTATTTTATGACAAAAAAAAAAAAAATTAAGATAATATACATCCCTCCAGCCAAACCCCACTTCTAAGTGCCTAAAACAAGATAGACCCAGAAATGGACACACTTTAAAAATCTGGTTAATGACTACAGGAGCCTCTATATAAACAGACTAAGGCTTTCAAAAAATGAGAAACAGTGCATATTGCCCATCCAACGATCCAGCGACGCTGGCAGACCTTACGGCGTGACCCTTCTTTGGGCACATAAGTGCTACTCCTGGATGTCATCAAGCGGTAACTTACTGCCACAGTACTGATTATTGAGTTGCTCATCCCCCTTCATCCTACAAGGCCTTGGATCCGCGGAGTCCCAAATCAAAATCACTTTTACACCTCTGCAAGTGACTCGCGACTCTATCACTTCCAGCACTCGACCAGGTCAGGATTTGACCTCACAGTAAATCCTGAAAGATTTTTATCAAGCAATCCCAAAAATGTCATGATTATACAGTACATGATTACATGTATACACAGTATTATGCCCGCTATATACAGTTATTATTCCCGTTATATACAGTTATATTTTTAACAATTACATTCATTATTATACAGTACATGATTATACATAGTATTATGCCCGCTATATACAGTTATTATTCCCGTTATATACAGTTATATTTTTAACAATTACATTCATTATTATATAGTACATGATTATACATAGTATTATGCCCGCTATATACAGTTATTATTCCCGATATATAGTTATATTTTTAACGATTACATACATGTTATTTTATGACAAAACAAATATATGCGATAATTATAGCAAAGGACAGCTCTTGCTTTAAGAGCTGTCCTTTGCGGTGAGAGTCGCCGGGTCACAGCAGTTCCCGGCGGCAGTCCTCTCCCTCCCACACCCGGCGCTGCTGCGCCGGGCTCTCCTCCTCCCTGCACCCGGAAGAGGATCAGTGCAGGGAGGAGGTCACAAGTCCAGGCAGCACAGCTCTGTGCTGCCCGCACACAGGTGAGGGGGCAATGCGGGGCGGCGGGGGTCCGTGCTGGGCGGCGGGGGTCCGTGCGGGGCGGCAGTGGGTTCGCGTTAGAAGCCCATTGGCTTCTATGGGGCATCGCCAGATTTTTCAGGCGATGCCACCCGCCGCGGTAACCCAGCGGGGGATGCTTAGAGCATCCCGAAATGCGGTAAAAACCCAGATAACGGGGTTTTTACCTTAGACAATCTCCCCCTGAGGCTTTCAAAAAATGAGAAACAGTGCATATTACGCATCCAACGATCCAGCGACGCTGGCAGACCTCACGGCATGATTCTTCTTCGGGCAGGTAAGTGCTACTCCTGGATGTCATCAAGCAGTCACTTCCTGCCACAGTACTGATTTGCTCATCCCCCTTCTTCTTCTTGGATCCGCGGAGTCCCAAATCAAAATCTCTTTTACACCTATACAAGTGACTTGCGACTCTATCACCTCCAGCACTCGACCAGGTCACGATTTGACCTCACAGTAAATCCTGAAACATTTTTACCAAGCAATCCCCCAAAATTTCATGATAATACAATACATGATTATACACAGTGCTTTGCCCATTATATACAGTTATTATGCCCATTATATACAGTTATATTTTTAACGATTACATTCATGTTATTTTATGACAAAAAAAAAAAATTAAGATAATATACATCCCTCCAGCCAAACCCCACTTCTAAGTGCCTAAAACAAGATAGACCCAGAAATGGACACACTTTAAAAATCTGGTTAATGACTACAGGAGCCTCTATATAAACAGACTAAGGCTTTCAAAAAATGAGAAACAGTGCATATTGCCCATCCAACGATCCAGCAACGCTGGCAGACCTTACGGCGTGACCCTTCTTTGGGCACATAAGTGCTACTCCTGGATGTCATCAAGCAGTAACTTACTGCCACAGTACTGATTATTGAGTTGCTCATCCCCCTTCATCCTACAAGGCCTTGGATCCTCGGAGTCCCAAATCAAAATAACTTTTAAACCTCTGCAAGTGACTCGCGACTCTATCACTTCCAGCACTCGACCAGGTCAGGATTTGACCTCACAGTAAATCCTGAAAGATTTTTATCAAGCAATCCCAAAAATGTCATGATTATACAGTACATGATTACATGTATACACAGTATTATGCCCGCTATATACAGTTATTATTCCCGTTATATACAGTTATATTTTTAACAATTACATTCATTATTATACAGTACATGATTATACATAGTATTATGCCCGCTATATACAGTTATTATTCCCGTTATATACAGTTATATTTTTAACAATTACATTCATTATTATATAGTACATGATTATACATAGTATTATGCCCGCTATATACAGTTATTATTCCCGATATATAGTTATATTTTTAAAGATTACATTCATGTTATTTTATGACAAAACAAATATATGCGATAATTATAGCAAAGGACAGCTCTTGCTTTAAGAGCTGTCCTTTGCGGTGAGAGTCGCCGGGTCACAGCAGTTCCCGGCGGCTCTCCCCTCCCTCCCACACCCGGCGCTGCTGCGCCGGGCTCTCCTCCTCCCTGCACCCGGAAGAGGATCAGTGCAGGGAGGAGGTCACAAGTCCAGGCAGCACAGCTCTGTACAGCCCGGACACAGGTGAGGGGGCAATGCGGGGCGGCGGGGGTCCGTGCTGGGCGGCGGGGGTCCGTGCGGGGCGGCAGTGGGTTCGCGTTAGAAGCCCATTGGCTTCTATGGGGCATCGCCAGATTTTTCAGGCGATGCCACCCGCCGCGGTAACTCAGCGGGGGATGCTTAGAGCATCCCGAAATGCGGTAAAAACTCAGATAACGGGGTTTTTACCTTAGACAATCTCCCTCTGAGGCTTTCAAAAAATTAGAAACAGTGCATATTACGCATCCAACGATCCAGCGACGCTGGCAGACCTCACGGCATGATTCTTCTTCGGGCAGGTAAGTGCTACTCCTGGATGTCATCAAGCAGTCACTTCCTGCCACAGTACTGATTTGCTCATCCCCCTTCTTCTTCTTGGATCCGCGGAGTCTCAAATCAAAATCTCTTTTACACCTATACAAGTGACTCGCGACTCTATCACCTCCAGCACTCGACCAGGTCACGATTTGACCTCACAGTAAATCCTGAAACATTTTTACCAAGCAATCCCCCAAAATGTCATGATAATACAATACATGATTATACACAGTGTTTTGCCCATTATATACAGTTATTATGCCCATTATATACAGTTATATTTTTAACGATTACATTCATGTTATTTTATGACAAAAAAAAAAATTAAGATAATATACATCCCTCCAGCCAAACCCCACTTCTAAGTGCCTAAAACAAGATAGACCCAGAAATGGACACACTTTAAAAATCTGGTTAATGACTACAGGAGCCTCTATATAAACAGACTAAGGCTTTCAAAAAATGAGAAACAGTGCATATTGCCCATCCAACGATCCAGCGACGCCGGCAGACCTTACGGCGTGACCCTTCTTTGGGCACATAAGTGCTACTCCTGGATGTCATCAAGCGGTAACTTACTGCCACAGTACTGATTATTGAGTTGCTCATCCCCCTTCATCCTACAAGGCCTTGGATCCGCGGAGTCCCAAATCAAAATCACTTTTACACCTCTGCAAGTGACTCGCGACTCTATCACTTCCAGCACTCGACCAGGTCAGGATTTGACCTCACAGTAAATCCTGAAAGATTTTTATCAAGCAATCCCAAAAATGTCATGATTATACAGTACATGATTACATGTATACACAGTATTATGCCCGCTATATACAGTTATTATTCCCGTTATATACAGTTATATTTTCAAAAATGACATTCATTATTATACAGTACATGATTATACATAGTATTATGCCCGCTATATACAGTTATTATTCCCGTTATATACAGTTATATTTTTAACAATTACATTCATTATTATATAGTACATGATTATACATAGTATTATGCCCGCTATATACAGTTATTATTCCCGATATATAGTTATATTTTTAACGATTACATTCATGTTATTTTATGACAAAACAAATATATGCGATAATTATAGCAAAGGACAGCTCTTGCTTTAAGAGCTGTCCTTTGCGGTGAGAGTCCCAGGGTCACAGCAGGTTCCGGCAGCTCTCCCCTCCCTCCCACACCCGGCGCTGTTGCGCCGGGCTCTCCTCCTCCCTGCACCCGGAAGAGGATCAGTGCCGGGAGGAGGTCACAAGTCCAGGCAGCACAGCTCTGTGCTGCCCGGACACAGGTGAGGGGGCAATGCGGGGCGGCGGGGGTCCGTGCTGGGCGGCGGGGGTCCGTGCGGGGCGGCGGGGGTCCGTGCGGGGCGGCAGTGGGTTCGCGTTAGAAGCCCATTGGCTTTTATGGGGCATCGCCAGATTTTTCTGGCGATGCCACCTGCCGCGGTAACCCAGCGGGGGATGCTTAGAGCATCCGGCAATGCGGTAAAAACCCCGATAATGGGGGTTTTACCGCATTTCCACCTTAGACAATCTCCCCCTGAGGCTTTCAAAAAATGAGAAACAGTGCATATTACGCATCCAACGATCCAGCGATGCTGGCAGACCTCACGGCATGATTCTTCTTCGGGCAGGTAAGTGCTACTCCTGGATGTCATCAAGCAGTCACTTCCTGCCACAGTACTGATTTGCTCATCCCCCTTCTTCTTCTTGGATCCGCGGAGTCCCAAATCAAAATCTCTTTTACACCTATACAAGTGACTTGCGACTCTATCACCTCCAGCACTCGACCAGGTCACGATTTGACCTCACAGTAAATCCTGAAACATTTTTACCAAGCAATCCCCCAAAATTTCATGATAATACAATACATGATTATACACAGTGCTTTGCCCATTATATACAGTTATTATGCCCATTATATACAGTTATATTTTTAACGATTACATTCATGTTATTTTATGACAAAAAAAAAAAAAATTAAGATAATATACATCCCTCCAGCCAAACCCCACTTCTAAGTGCCTAAAACAAGATAGACCCAGAAATGGACACACTTTAAAAATCTGGTTAATGACTACAGGAGCCTCTATATAAACAGACTAAGGCTTTCAAAAAATGAGAAACAGTGCATATTGCCCATCCAACGATCCAGCGACGCTGGCAGACCTTACGGCGTGACCCTTCTTTGGGCACATAAGTGCTACTCCTGGATGTCATCAAGCGGTAACTTACTGCCACAGTACTGATTATTGAGTTGCTCATCCCCCTTCATCCTACAAGGCCTTGGATCCGCGGAGTCCCAAATCAAAATCACTTTTACAACTCTGCAAGTGACTCGCGACTCTATCACTTCCAGCACTCGACCAGGTCAGGATTTGACCTCACAGTAAATCCTGAAAGATTTTTATCAAGCAATCCCAAAAATGTCATGATTATACAGTACATGATTACATGTATACACAGTATTATGCCCGCTATATACAGTTATTATTCCCGTTATATACAGTTATATTTTTAACAATTACATTCATTATTATACAGTACATGATTATACATAGTATTATGCCCGCTATATACAGTTATTATTCCCGTTATATACAGTTATATTTTTAACAATTACATTCATTATTATATAGTACATGATTATACATAGTATTATGCCCGCTATATACAGTTATTATTCCCGATATATAGTTATATTTTTAACGATTACATACATGTTATTTTATGACAAAACAAATATATGCGATAATTATAGCAAAGGACAGCTCTTGCTTTAAGAGCTGTCCTTTGCGGTGAGAGTCGCCGGGTCACAGCAGTTCCCGGCGGCAGTCCCCTCCCTCCCACACCCGGCGCTGCTGCGCCGGGCTCTCCTCCTCCCTGCACCCGGAAGAGGATCAGTGCAGGGAGGAGGTCACAAGTCCAGGCAGCACAGCTCTGTACTGCCCGGACACAGGTGAGGGGGCAATGCGGGGCGGCGGGGGTCCGTGCTGGGCGGCGGGGGTCCATGCGGGGCGGCAGTGGGTTCGCGTTAGAAGCCCATTGGCTTCTATGGGGCATCGCCAGATTTTTCAGGCGATGCCACCCGCCGCGGTAACCCAGCGGGGGATGCTTAGAGCATCCCGAAATGCGGTAAAAACCCAGATAACGGGGTTTTTACCTTAGACAATCTCCCCCTGAGGCTTTCAAAAAATGAGAAACAGTGCATATTACGCATCCAAATATCCAGCGACGCTGGCAGACCTCACGGCATGATTCTTCTTCGGGCAGGTAAGTGCTACTCCTGGATGTCATCAAGCAGTCACTTCCTGCCACAGTACTGATTTGCTCATCCCCCTTCTTCTTCTTGGATCTGCGGAGTCCCAAATCAAAATCTCTTTTACACCTATACAAGTGACTCGCGACTCTATCACCTCCAGCACTCGACCAGGTCACGATTTGACCTCACAGTAAATCCTGAAACATTTTTACCAAGCAATCCCCCAAAATGTCATGATAATACAATACATGATTATACACAGTGTTTTGCCCATTATATACAGTTATTATGCCCATTATATACAGTTATATTTTTAACGATTACATTCATGTTATTTTATGACAAAAAAAAAAAAAATTAAGATAATATACATCCCTCCAGCCAAACCCCACTTCTAAGTGCCTAAAACAAGATAGACCCAGAAATGGACACACTTTAAAAATCTGGTTAATGACTACAGGAGCCTCTATATAAACAGACTAAGGCTTTCAAAAAATGAGAAACAGTGCATATTGCCCATCCAACGATCCAGCGACGCTGGCAGACCTTACGGCGTGACCCTTCTTTGGGCACATAAGTGCTACTCCTGGATGTCATCAAGCGGTAACTTACTGCCACAGTACTGATTATTGAGTTGCTCATCCCCCTTCATCCTACAAGGCCTTGGATCCGCGGAGTCCCAAATCAAAATCACTTTTACACCTCTGCAAGTGACTCGCGACTCTATCACTTCCAGCACTCGACCAGGTCAGGATTTGACCTCACAGTAAATCCTGAAAGATTTTTATCAAGCAATCCCAAAAATGTCATGATTATACAGTACATGATTACATGTATACACAGTATTATGCCCGCTATATACAGTTATTATTCCCGTTATATACAGTTATATTTTTAACAATTACATTCATTATTATACAGTACATGATTATACATAGTATTATGCCCGCTATATACAGTTATTATTCCCGTTATATACAGTTATATTTTTAACAATTACATTCATTATTATATAGTACATGATTATACATAGTATTATGCCCGCTATATACAGTTATTATTCCCGATATATAGTTATATTTTTAACGATTACATACATGTTATTTTATGACAAAACAAATATATGCGATAATTATAGCAAAGGACAGCTCTTGCTTTAAGAGCTGTCCTTTGCGGTGAGAGTCGCCGGGTCACAGCAGTTCCCGGCGGCAGTCCCCTCCCTCCCACACGCGGCGCTGCTGCGCCGGGCTCTCCTCCTCCCTGCACCCGGAAGAGGATCAGTGCAGGGAGGAGGTCACAAGTCCAGGCAGCACAGCTCTGTACTGCCGGGACACAGGTGAGGGGGCAATGCGGGGCGGCGGGGGTCCGTGCTGGGCGGCGGGGGTCCGTGCGGGGCGGCAGTGGGTTCGCGTTAGAAGCCCATTGGCTTCTATGGGGCATCGCCAGATTTTTCAGGCGATGCCACCCGCCACGGTAACCCAGCGGGGGATGCTTAGAGCATCCCGAAATGCGGTAAAAACTCAGATAACGGGGTTTTTACCTTAGACAATCTCCCTTTGAGGCTTTCAAAAAATGAGAAACAGTGCATATTACGCATCCAACGATCCAGCGACGCTGGCAGACCTCACGGCATGATTCTTCTTCGGGCAGGTAAGTGCTACTCCTGGATGTCATCAAGCAGTCACTTCCTGCCACAGTACTGATTTGCTCATCCCTCTTCTTCTTCTTGGATCCGCGGAGTCCCAAATCAAAATCTCTTTTACACCTATACAAGTGACTCGCGACTCTATCACCTCCAGCACTCGACCAGGTCACGATTTGACCTCACAGTAAATCCTGAAACATTTTCACGAAGCAATCCCCCAAAATGTCATGATAATACAATACATGATTATACACAGTGTTTTGCCCATTATATACAGTTATTATGCCCATTATATACAGTTATATTTTTAACGATTACATTCATGTTATTTTATGACAAAAAAAAAAATTAAGATAATATACATCCCTCCAGCCAAACCCCACTTCTAAGTGCCTAAAACAAGATAGACCCAGAAATGGACACACTTTAAAAATCTGGTTAATGACTACAGGAGCCTCTATATAAACAGACTAAGGCTTTCAAAAAATGAGAAACAGTGCATATTGCCCATCCAACGATCCAGCGACGCTGGCAGACCTTACGGCGTGACCCTTCTTTGGGCACATAAGTGCTACTCCTGGATGTCATCAAGCGGTAACTTACTGCCACAGTACTGATTATTGAGTTGCTCATCCCCCTTCATCCTACAAGGCCTTGGATCCGCGGAGTCCCAAATCAAAATCACTTTTACACCTCTGCAAGTGACTCGCGACTCTATCACTTCCAGCACTCGACCAGGTCAGGATTTGACCTCACAGTAAATCCTGAAAGATTTTTATCAAGCAATCCCAAAAATGTCATGATTATACAGTACATGATTACATGTATACACAGTATTATGCCCGCTATATACAGTTATTATTCCCGTTATATACAGTTATATTTTTAACAATTACATTCATTATTATACAGTACATGATTATACATAGTATTATGCCCGCTATATACAGTTATTATTCCCGTTATATACAGTTATATTTTTAACAATTACATTCATTATTATATAGTACATGATTATACATAGTATTATGCCCGCTATATACAGTTATTATTCCCGATATATAGTTATATTTTTAACGATTACATACATGTTATTTTATGACAAAACAAATATATGCGATAATTATAGCAAAGGACAGCTCTTGCTTTAAGAGCTGTCCTTTGCGGTGAGAGTCGCCGGGTCACAGCAGTTCCCGGCGGCAGTCCTCTCCCTCCCACACCCGGCGCTGCTGCGCCGGGCTCTCCTCCTCCCTGCACCCGGAAGAGGATCAGTGCAGGGAGGAGGTCACAAGTCCAGGCAGCACAGCTCTGTGCTGCCCGGACACAGGTGAGGGGGCAATGCGGGGCGGCGGGGGTCCGTGCTGGGTGGCGGGGGTCCGTGCGGGGCGGCAGTGGGTTCGCGTTAGAAGCCCATTGGCTTCTATGGGGCATCGCCAGATTTTTCAGGCGATGCCACCCGCCGCGGTAACCCAGCGGGGGATGCTTAGAGCATCCCGAAATGCGGTAAAAACCCAGATAACGGGGTTTTTACCTTAGACAATCTCCCCCTGAGGCTTTCAAAAAATGAGAAACAGTGCATATTACGCATCCAACGATCCAGCGACGCTGGCAGACCTCACGGCATGATTCTTCTTCGGGCAGGTAAGTGCTACTCCTGGATGTCATCAAGCAGTCACTTCCTGCCACAGTACTGATTTGCTCATCCCCCTTCTTCTTCTTGGATCCGCGGAGTCCCAAATCAAAATCTCTTTTACACCTATACAAGTGACTTGCGACTCTATCACCTCCAGCACTCGACCAGGTCACGATTTGACCTCACAGTAAATCCTGAAACATTTTTACCAAGCAATCCCCCAAAATTTCATGATAATACAATACATGATTATACACAGTGCTTTGCCCATTATATACAGTTATTATGCCCATTATATACAGTTATATTTTTAACGATTACATTCATGTTATTTTATGACAAAAAAAAAAAATTAAGATAATATACATCCCTCCAGCCAAACCCCACTTCTAAGTGCCTAAAACAAGATAGACCCAGAAATGGACACACTTTAAAAATCTGGTTAATGACTACAGGAGCCTCTATATAAACAGACTAAGGCTTTAAAAAAATGAGAAACAGTGCATATTGCCCATCCAACGATCCAGCAACGCTGGCAGACCTTACGGCGTGACCCTTCTTTGGGCACATAAGTGCTACTCCTGGATGTCATCAAGCAGTAACTTACTGCCACAGTACTGATTATTGAGTTGCTCATCCCCCTTCATCCTACAAGGCCTTGGATCCTCGGAGTCCCAAATCAAAATCACTTTTACACCTCTGCAAGTGACTCGCGACTCTATCACTTCCAGCACTCGACCAGGTCAGGATTTGACCTCACAGTAAATCCTGAAAGATTTTTATCAAGCAATCCCAAAAATGTCATGATTATACAGTACATGATTACATGTATACACAGTATTATGCCCGCTATATACAGTTATTATTCCCGTTATATACAGTTATATTTTTAACAATTACATTCATTATTATACAGTACATGCTTGTACATAGTATTATGCCCGCTATATACAGTTATTATTCCCGTTATATACAGTTATATTTTTAACAATTACATTCATTATTATATAGTACATGATTATACATAGTATTATGCCCGCTATATACAGTTATTATTCCCGATATATAGTTATATTTTTAAAGATTACATTCATGTTATTTTATGACAAAACAAATATATGCGATAATTATAGCAAAGGACAGCTCTTGCTTTAAGAGCTGTCCTTTGCGGTGAGAGTCGCCGGGTCACAGCAGTTCCCGGCGGCTCTCCCCTCCCTCCCACACCCGGCGCTGCTGCGCCGGGCTCTCCTCTTCCCTGCACCCGGAAGAGGATCAGTGCAGGGAGGAGGTCACAAGTCCAGGCAGCACAGCTCTGTACAGCCCGGACACAGGTGAGGGGGCAATGCGGGGCGGCGGGGGTCCGTGCTGGGCGGCGGGGGTCCGTGCGGGGCGGCAGTTGGTTCGCGTTAGAAGCCCATTGGCTTCTATGGGGCATCGCCAGATTTTTCAGGCGATGCCACCCGCCGCGGTAACTCAGCGGGGGATGCTTAGAGCATCCCGAAATGCGGTAAAAACTCAGATAACGGGGTTTTTACCTTAGACAATCTCCCTCTGAGGCTTTCAAAAAATTAGAAACAGTGCATATTACGCATCCAACGATCCAGCGACGCTGGCAGACCTCACGGCATGATTCTTCTTCGGGCAGGTAAGTGCTACTCCTGGATGTCATCAAGCAGTCACTTCCTGCCACAGTACTGATTTGCTCATCCCCCTTCTTCTTCTTGGATCCGCGGAGTCCCAAATCAAAATCTCTTTTACACCTATACAAGTGACTCGCGACTCTATCACCTCCAGCACTCGACCAGGTCACGATTTGACCTCACAGTAAATCCTGAAACATTTTTACCAAGCAATCCCCCAAAATGTCATGATAATACAATACATGATTATACACAGTGTTTTGCCCATTATATACAGTTATTATGCCCATTATATACAGTTATATTTTTAACGATTACATTCATGTTATTTTATGACAAAAAAAAAAATTAAGATAATATACATCCCTCCAGCCAAACCCCACTTCTAAGTGCCTAAAACAAGATAGACCCAGAAATGGACACACTTTAAAAATCTGGTTAATGACTACAGGAGCCTCTATATAAACAGACTAAGGCTTTCAAAAAATGAGAAACAGTGCATATTGCCCATCCAACGATCCAGCGACGCCGGCAGACCTTACGGCGTGACCCTTCTTTGGGCACATAAGTGCTACTCCTGGATGTCATCAAGCGGTAACTTACTGCCACAGTACTGATTATTGAGTTGCTCATCCCCCTTCATCCTACAAGGCCTTGGATCCGCGGAGTCCCAAATCAAAATCACTTTTACACCTCTGCAAGTGACTCGCGACTCTATCCCTTCCAGATCTCGACCAGGTCAGGATTTGACCTCACAGTAAATCCTGAAAGATTTTTATCAAGCAATCCCAAAAATGTCATGATTATACAGTACATGATTACATGTATACACAGTATTATGCCCGCTATATATAGTTATTATTCCCGTTATATACAGTTATATTTTCAAAAATGACATTCATTATTATACAGTACATGATTATACATAGTATTATGCCCGCTATATACAGTTATTATTCCCGTTATATACAGTTATATTTTTAACAATTACATTCATTATTATATAGTACATGATTATACATAGTATTATGCCCGCTATATACAGTTATTATTCCCGATATATAGTTATATTTTTAACGATTACATTCATGTTATTTTATGACAAAACAAATATATGCGATAATTATAGCAAAGGACAGCTCTTGCTTTAAGAGCTGTCCTTTGCGGTGAGAGTCCCAGGGTCACAGCAGGTCCCGGCAGCTCTCCCCTCCCTCCCACACCCGGCGCTGTTGCGCCGGGCTCTCCTCCTCCCTGCACCCGAAAGAGGATCAGTGCCGGGAGGAGGTCACAAGTCCAGGCAGCACAGCTCTGTGCTGCCCGGACACAGGTGAGGGGGCAATGCGGGGCGGCGGGGGTCCGTGCTGGGCGGCGGGGGTCCGTGCGGGGCGGCGGGGGTCCGTGCGGGGCGGCAGTGGGTTCGCGTTAGAAGCCCATTGGCTTTTATGGGGCATCGCCAGATTTTTCTGGCGATGCCACCTGCCGCGGTAACCCAGCGGGGGATGCTTAGAGCATCCGGCAATGCGGTAAAAACCCCGATAATGGGGGTTTTACCGCATTTCCACCTTAGACAATCTCCCCCTGAGGCTTTCAAAAAATGAGAAACAGTGCATATTACGCATCCAACGATCCAGCGATGCTGGCAGACCTCACGGCATGATTCTTCTTCGGGCAGGTAAGTGCTACTCCTGGATGTCATCAAGCAGTCACTTCCTGCCACAGTACTGATTTGCTCATCCCCCTTCTTCTTCTTGGATCCGCGGAGTCCCAAATCAAAATCTCTTTTACACCTATACAAGTGACTTGCGACTCTATCACCTCCAGCACTCGACCAGGTCACGATTTGACCTCACAGTAAATCCTGAAACATTTTTACCAAGCAATCCCCCAAAATTTCATGATAATACAATACATGATTATACACAGTGCTTTGCCCATTATATACAGTTATTATGCCCATTATATACAGTTATATTTTTAACGATTACATTCATGTTATTTTATGACAAAAAAAAAAAAATTAAGATAATATACATCCCTCCAGCCAAACCCCACTTCTAAGTGCCTAAAACAAGATAGACCCAGAAATGGACACACTTTAAAAATCTGGTTAATGACTACAGGAGCCTCTATATAAACAGACTAAGGCTTTCAAAAAATGAGAAACAGTGCATATTGCCCATCCAACGATCCAGCGACGCTGGCAGACCTTACGGCGTGACCCTTCTTTGGGCACATAAGTGCTACTCCTGGATGTCATCAAGCGGTAACTTACTGCCACAGTACTGATTATTGAGTTGCTCATTCCCCTTCATCCTACAAGGCCTTGGATCCGCGGAGTCCCAAATCAAAATCACTTTTACACCTCTGCAAGTGACTCGCGACTCTATCACTTCCAGCACTCGACCAGGTCAGGATTTGACCTCACAGTAAATCCTGAAAGATTTTTATCAAGCAATCCCAAAAATGTCATGATTATACAGTACATGATTACATGTATACACAGTATTATGCCCGCTATATACAGTTATTATTCCCGTTATATACAGTTATATTTTTAACAATTACATTCATTATTATACAGTACATGATTATACATAGTATTATGCCCGCTATATACAGTTATTATTCCCGTTATATACAGTTATATTTTTAACAATTACATTCATTATTATATAGTACATGATTATACATAGTATTATGCCCGCTATATACAGTTATTATTCCCGATATATAGTTATATTTTTAACGATTACATACATGTTATTTTATGACAAAACAAATATATGCAATAATTATAGCAAAGGACAGCTCTTGCTTTAAGAGCTGTCCTTTGCGGTGAGAGTCGCCGGGTCACAGCAGTTCCCGGCGGCAGTCCCCTCCCTCCCACACCCGGCGCTGCTGCGCCGGGCTCTCCTCCTCCCTGCACCCGGAAGAGGATCAGTGCAGGGAGGAGGTCACAAGTCCAGGCAGCACAGCTCTGTGCTGCCCGGACACAGGTGAGGGGGCAATGCGGGGCGGCGGGGGTCCGTGCTGGGCGGCGGGGGTCCGTGCGGGGCGGCAGTGGGTTCGCGTTAGAAGCCCATTGGCTTCTATGGGGCATCGCCAGATTTTTCAGGCGATGCCACCCGCCGCGGTAACCCAGCGGGGGATGCTTAGAGCATCCCGAAATGCGGTAAAAACCCAGATAACGGGGTTTTTACCTTAGACAATCTCCCCCTGAGGCTTTCAAAAAATGAGAAACAGTGCATATTACGCATCCAACGATCCAGCGACGCTGTCAGACCTCACGGCATGATTCTTCTTCGGGCAGGTAAGTGCTACTCCTGGATGTCATCAAGCAGTCACTTCCTGCCACAGTACTGATTTGCTCATCCCCCTTCTTCTTCTTGGATCTGCGGAGTCCCAAATCAAAATCTCTTTTACACCTATACAAGTGACTCGCGACTCTATCACCTCCAGCACTCGACCAGGTCACGATTTGACCTCACAGTAAATCCTGAAACATTTTTACCAAGCAATCCCCCAAAATGTCATGATAATACAATACATGATTATACACAGTGTTTTGCCCATTATATACAGTTATTATGCCCATTATATACAGTTATATTTGTAACGATTACATTCATGTTATTTTATGACAAAAAAAAAAAAATTAAGATAATATACATCCCTCCAGCCAAACCCCACTTCTAAGTGCCTAAAACAAGATAGACCCAGAAATGGACACACTTTAAAAATCTGGTTAATGACTACAGGAGCCTCTATATAAACAGACTAAGGCTTTCAAAAAATGAGAAACAGTGCATATTGCCCATCCAACGATCCAGCGACGCTGGCAGACCTTACGGCGTGACCCTTCTTTGGGCACATAAGTGCTACTCCTGGATGTCATCAAGCGGTAACTTACTGCCACAGTACTGATTATTGAGTTGCTCATCCCCCTTCATCCTACAAGGCCTTGGATCCGCGGAGTCCCAAATCAAAATCACTTTTACACCTCTGCAAGTGACTCGCGACTCTATCACTTCCAGCACTCGACCAGGTCAGGATTTGATCTCACAGTAAATCCTGAAAGATTTTTATCAAGCAATCCTAAAAATGTCATGATTATACAGTACATGGATACATGTATACACAGTATTATGCCCGCTATATACAGTTATTATTCCCGTTATATACAGTTATATTTTTAACAATTACATTCATTATTATACAGTACATGATTATACATAGTATTATGCCCGCTATATACAGTTATTATTCCCGTTATATACAGTTATATTTTTAACAATTACATTCATTATTATATAGTACATGATTATACATAGTATTATGCCCGCTATATACAGTTATTATTCCCGATATATAGTTATATTTTTAACGATTACATACATGTTATTTTATGACAAAATAAATATATGCGATAATTATAGCAAAGGACAGCTCTTGCTTTAAGAGCTGTCCTTTGCGGTGAGAGTCGCCGGGTCACAGCAGTTCCCGGCGGCAGTCCCCTCCCTCCCACACCCGGCGCTGCTGCGCCGGGCTCTCCTCCTCCCTGCACCCGGAAGAGGATCAGTGCAGGGAGGAGGTCACAAGTCCAGGCAGCACAGCTCTGTACTGCCGGGACACAGGTGAGGGGGCAATGCGGGGCGGCGGGGGTCCGTGCTGGGCGGCGGGGGTCCGTGCGGGGCGGCAGTGGGTTCGCGTTAGAAGCCCATTGGCTTCTATGGGGCATCGCCAGATTTTTCAGGCGATGCCACCCGCCACGGTAACCCAGCGGGGGATGCTTAGAGCATCCCGAAATGCGGTAAAAACTCAGATAACGGGGTTTTTACCTTAGACAATCTCCCTTTGAGGCTTTCAAAAAATGAGAAACAGTGCATATTACGCATCCAACGATCCAGCGACGCTGGCAGACCTCACGGCATGATTCTTCTTCGGGCAGGTAAGTGCTACTCCTGGATGTCATCAAGCAGTCACTTCCTGCCACAGTACTGATTTGCTCATCCCCCTTCTTCTTCTTGGATCCGCGGAGTCCCAAATCAAAATCTCTTTTACACCTATACAAGTGACTCGCGACTCTATCACCTCCAGCACTCGACCAGGTCACGATTTGACCTCACAGTAAATCCTGAAACATTTTTACCAAGCAATCCCCCAAAATGTCATGATAATACAATACATGATTATACACAGTGTTTTGCCCATTATATACAGTTATTATGCCCATTATATACAGTTATATTTTTAACGATTACATTCATGTTATTTTATGACAAAAAAAAAATTAAGATAATATACATCCCTCCAGCCAAACCCCACTTCTAAGTGCCTAAAACAAGATAGACCCAGAAATGGACACACTTTAAAAATCTGGTTAATGACTACAGGAGCCTCTATATAAACAGACTAAGGCTTTCAAAAAATGAGAAACAGTGCATATTGCCCATCCAACGATCCAGCGACGCTGGCAGACCTTACGGCGTGACCCTTCTTTGGGCACATAAGTGCTACTCCTGGATGTCATCAAGCAGTAACTTACTGCCACAGTACTGATTATTGAGTTGCTCATCCCCCTTCATCCTACAAGGCCTTGGATCCGCGGAGTCCCAAATCAAAATCACTTTTACACCTCTGCAAGTGACTCGCGACTCTATCACTTCCAGCACTCGACCAGGTCACGATTTGACCTCACAGTAAATCCTGAAAGATTTTTATCAAGCAATCCCAAAAATGTCATGATTATACAGTACATGATTACATGTATACACAGTATTATGCCAGCTATATACAGTTATTATTCCCGTTATATACAGTTATATTTTTAACAATTACATTCATTATTATATAGTACATGATTATACATAGTATTATGCCCGCTATATACAGTTATTATTCCCGATATATAGTTATATTTTTAACGATTACATTCATGTTATTTTATGACAAAACAATTATATGCGATAATTATAGCAAAGGACAGCTCTTGCTTTAAGAGCTGTCCTTTGCGGTGAGAGTCGCCGGGTCACAGCAGTTCCCGGCGGCTCTCCCCACCCTCCCACACCCGGCGCTGCTGCGCCGGGCTCTCCTCCTCCCTGCACCCGGAAGAGGGGAGGAGGTCACAAGTCCAGGCAGCACAGCTCTGTGCTGCCCGGACACAGGTGAGGGGGCAATGCGGGGCGGCGGGGGTCCGTGCTGGGCGGCGGGGGTCCGTGCGGGGCGGCAGTGGGTTCGCGTTAGAAGCCCATTGGCTTCTATGGGGCATCGCCAGATTTTTCAGGCGATGCCACCCGCCGCGATAACCCAGCGGGGGATGCTTAGAGCATCCCGAAATGCGGTAAAAACCCAGATAACGGGGTTTTTACCTTAGACAATCTCCCTCTGAGGCTTTCAAAAAATGAGAAACAGTGCATATTACGCATCCAACGATCCAGCGACGCTGGCAGACCTCACGGCATGATTCTTCTTCGGGCAGGTAAGTGCTACTCCTGGATGTCATCAAGCAGTCACTTCCTGCCACAGTACTGATTTGCTCATCCCCCTTCTTCTTCTTGGATCCGCGGAGTCCCAAATCAAAATCTCTTTTACACCTATACAAGTGACTCGCGACTCTATCACCTCCAGCACTCGACCAGGTCACGATTTGACCTCACAGTAAATCCTGAAACATTTTCACGAAGCAATCCCCCAAAATGTCATGATAATACAATACATGATTATACACAGTGTTTTGCCCATTATATACAGTTATTATGCCCATTATATACAGTTATATTTTTAACGATTACATTCATGTTATTTTATGACAAAAAAAAAAATTAAGATAATATACATCCCTCCAGCCAAACCCCACTTCTAAGTGCCTAAAACAAGATAGACCCAGAAATGGACACACTTTAAAAATCTGGTTAATGACTACAGGAGCCTCTATATAAACAGACTAAGGCTTTCAAAAAATGAGAAACAGTGCATATTGCCCATCCAACGATCCAGCGACGCTGGCAGACCTTACGGCGTGACCCTTCTTTGGGCACATAAGTGCTACTCCTGGATGTCATCAAGCGGTAACTTACTGCCACAGTACTGATTATTGAGTTGCTCATCCCCCTTCATCCTACAAGGCCTTGGATCCGCGGAGTCCCAAATCAAAATCACTTTTACACCTGTGCAAGTGACTCGCGACTCTATCACTTCCAGCACTCGACCAGGTCAGGATTTGACCTCACAGTAAATCCTGAAAGATTTTTATCAAGCAATCCCAAAAATGTCATGATTATACAGTACATGATTACATGTATACACAGTATTATGCCCGCTATATACAGTTATTATTCCCGTTATATACAGTTATATTTTTAACAATTACATTCATTATTATACAGTACATGATTATACATAGTATTATGCCCGCTATATACAGTTATTATTCCCGTTATTTACAGTTATATTTTTAACAATTACATTCATTATTATATAGTACATGATTATACATAGTATTATGCCCGCTATATACAGTTATTATTCCCGATATATAGTTATATTTTTAACGATTACATACATGTTATTTTATGACAAAACAAATATATGCGATAATTATAGCAAAGGACAGCTCTTGCTTTAAGAGCTGTCCTTTGCGGTGAGAGTCGCCGGGTCACAGCAGTTCCCGGCGGTAGTCCTCTCCCTCCCACACCCGGCGCTGCTGCGCCGGGCTCTCCTCCTCCCTGCACCCAGAAGAGGATCAGTGCAGGGAGGAGGTCACAAGTCCAGGCAGCACAGCTCTGTGCTGCCCGGACACAGGTGAGGGGGCAATGCGGGGCGGCGGGGGTCCGTGCTGGGCGGCGGGGGTCCGTGCGGGGCGGCAGTGGGTTCGCGTTAGAAGCCCATTGGCTTCTATGGGGCATCGCCAGATTTTTCAGGCGATGCCACCCGCCGCGGTAACCCAGCGGGGGATGCTTAGAGCATCCCGAAATGCGGTAAAAACCCAGATAACGGGGTTTTTACCTTAGACAATCTCCCCCTGAGGCTTTCAAAAAATGAGAAACAGTGCATATTACGCATCCAACGATCCAGCGACGCTGGCAGACCTCACGGCATGATTCTTCTTCGGGCAGGTAAGTGCTACTCCTGGATGTCATCAAGCAGTCACTTCCTGCCACAGTACTGATTTGCTCATCCCCCTTCTTCTTCTTGGATCCGCGGAGTCCCAAATCAAAATCTCTTTTACACCTATACAAGTGACTTGCGACTCTATCACCTCCAGCACTCGACCAGGTCACGATTTGACCTCACAGTAAATCCTGAAACATTTTTACCAAGCAATCCCCCAAAATGTCATGATAATACAATACATGATTATACACAGTGTTTTGCCCATTATATACAGTTATTATGCCCATTATATACAGTTATATTTTTAACGATTACATTCATGTTATTTTATGACAAAAAAAAAAATTAAGATAATATACATCCCTCCAGCCAAACCCCACTTCTAAGTGCCTAAAACAAGATAGACCCAGAAATGGACACACTTTAAAAATCTGGTTAATGACTACAGGAGCCTCTATATAAACAGACTAAGGCTTTCAAAAAATGAGAAACAGTGCATATTGCCCATCCAACGATCCAGCGACGCTGGCAGACCTTACGGCGTGACCCTTCTTTGGGCACATAAGTGCTACTCCTGGATGTCATCAAGCGGTAACTTACTGCCACAGTACTGATTATTGAGTTGCTCATCCCCCTTCATCCTACAAGGCCTTGGATCCGCGGAGTCCCAAATCAAAATCACTTTTACACCTCTGCAAGTGACTCGCGACTCTATCCCTTCCAGAACTCGACCAGGTCAGGATTTGACCTCACAGTAAATCCTGAAAGATTTTTATCAAGCAATCCCAAAAATGTCATGATTATATGTGGTGCCCCAGAATGTAATGTAGGTTTCCCCTTTAAATTATTGACCCAAGTCCGGGACATCAGGGGTTAAACGGGCCCCGGGACTTTCGCGCCTGACTTGATTGACAGGGGAGATGAAGTGGCCTGGGATTGGTTGGGAAGCCCGGCGGAAGAGGAGGAGAAGAAGAGGAGACGGGCTGTCCTAGAAGGGAGACGCCGGCAAAAGCGTGGTCTGTGTACCGGCGGCTGCCTCCACCAGTGTGCAGCGTGAGAAGCGGGGACCAGAGAAGCGTCTCGGAGAGCCGGCGGGTGCGCGCCAGCAGACGAGGGAGACATCGCGTCACTGACGCCGCCGGCAGGAGAGAGAAGCAGCGGCGGGAGTCCAATCCTGCAGGCCGGCTGCTTCGTGAAGAGGACCGGAGCACTCCGCCGCCCAGCTAGAGCCGCGTGTGAGCACTGAGTGCGGCAACGCTGCGCCTGCAGCGCCCCCACTAGTGCGCCGTGGCAGAAGAAGAAGAGGACCGCAGGATACCCGGGTTGAGACCAGGACAGCGGGAGCCGGAGGTCGTGACGGGCAGGAGCCCGCAGCAGTGACCAGCCGTCAGGTACCAATCCCCTGTCCTCCCTCACACGCTGCCTTCCCGCAGCCCCTGGTGCCCACGCAAGCCTCTCCCAGCCGAGGACTCAAGGGACCTCTTCCCCAGCGCCAAAATACCCGTCATCCCACCAGAGACCCTATTGGTGGATCTGCGACCCCCATTACACCCATCTACTCTCCCAGATGGCCCCCACTGCAAGGGCTTGCTGCCCATATACAAACCTGTGTCCTGACTCAGGATATTGTTATCCGGACAACTCCATTTTGTAAGGGAGCAGCGCCATCTCTGGGCCACCTTAGAGATAACTGCTCAGGACCAAAGTGTGCATCTACCTATGGACCCTGCATAACTGACCTACAGCTAATAACCTTGTTTCCCCGGATTTCTCTGCACAGTTGACATTCTTCCAGGACCCCTGTGCCTGGCCCATACAGATTAAGCTTTGTCTTGCAGGTGACATTAGCTCAGGTCGCCCATTAGGGGACAGTACTAATACCCCAGTTACTTAAGTTGTTATATGTTGTGGTAAATGTTTAATGTGGTAACTTCATGCATGATCTGAGCCGTGAGTTTTCAGAGAACTTCGGTGTTGGTAGTACCGGTGGGGCCCAGCGATCCAGTGGTAATATTTAAGCGGGGGTGTTTGACCCATAGTAGGCCACACGGTACTAGAAACACAGGAAGTGCCTGCGGCTAGGCTGTACCAATGGAAATCGTTATAATCTGATTTATTGATGTTCTCGCTACTGATAGTCAGGGCGGAGCTAGCAGTTCACCGTGTTAGCCGTTGAAGGTAGTATTGTATTGTGTGTATTGTATTCTCCTATGATCACGTGCGGGCAATAGGCTGCATGATTGTCTGTTGTGTCACCATTGTGCCTTACTCTTGTACGTACTGCTCAGCCGAGGGGGTCAGTGGTCTGAGACCGAAATTAACCCGCAATAAACCTGAGTTATTATATCAACCAGTGTCCCTTTCATTCAAGCGTCTACCTCCTGCCCACCGGAAGTTGGAAGCTCGACGAACCTGAATCGCCCCCGAAGACGCAAGGTAAGGGGAGACCTCTCCCTTCGTGCACCGGCCACCACATCTCTTTTGGCGTCAAACCGAACAGGATCCGGGTGCATCAGGAGAGCGACAACTCTGCGAAAGATGGAGCAGCAACAAGGCGGAGGGGCGGCACAGCCGCCAAACCCACAGAATCAAGAACAGGACGCAGAAGATGCAACACCGGCCGCGGCCGTCACCCTGCCGTACTATTTCGGAGCCCCGTGGCTCCTGACCTATAGCGGAGACGATGACCAGCTACAGAAAACCCCATTTGCGGACTTCAGGAACAACATAGAATCCACGTTCCGGATGTATAAGCCTAGCGAACAGCAGAAGGTGGAGATGCTGATGGGGCAGCTGACTGGATCGGCGCGCAGAGAAGTGGCCTCATGGTCAATGGAAGATAGAAAAAGTGCGACAGACATGCTAAAGAAAATCTTCACGACCTTTGAAACGAAGACCATCCCTGAGCTGAAGATGAAATTGTATGCTCGCAAACAACAGCCAAATGAGTCCCTACGGGACTACGCCCTGAGCCTACAGGAGACGTTAAAGGCTATACAAGCAGTGGACCCGGAGGAGGTGCGAAACGCCGACGAGGCCTTAACAGTTCAGTTTGTTGAAGGGGTGGCCCAAGAAAATGTCAAGGTCCAGTTACGGCTGCTGAGGTCGCAGATACCTGGCAAGACCTTCCGGGACTTCAAGACGGCTGCCCTCGCTATCATTGGTAACCCTAAAAATAGGGAAGAGGAGTATCCAGAACTGATCGGTTTCAAAGAAGGAGCGAACCCAACCGGAGCCACAGCCAGTAGCACCGACAGGGCAAAACGGACCCAAGACTTGGGCGGTACAAGGTGGCCAACAGCCCGACAGAGACGCGATGCAGACGCTCCAGAAACAAATGGAGGAACTGGCCGTTAGGATGGCGGAGATGCAGAGAGAAATGCGTCGGATGGCAAGTGCACCGACACCGAGCTATGCAGAACCGAGATGGAGAACCGAAAGACAAAGTCCGGCCCGAAGAAGGTGGGAACCGCCCCGAGAGTATGGACGGCAGCCTCCAGACCGGTTGGATGGGCAGGGACGTCCGACGTACTACCGAAGCCAGGAGGTCAGCAGCACAGAGAGAGACGGCAACCAGGACGGAGATTTAAACCCCAACACCCCGAGGTCGAGGGCCGAACCTCGGGGAGGACGGGAAGCTTAGGTCCAGCCCCAGAAGATGGGCAGGCTTGCTATGGCAGACAATGCTATATCGGTGCAAGCAAATTACCTGCCGCATCAGGTCGTTACCCTTCAGCCCGCGTAAAGAACCAGGGAAGGGTTGTCTGGTTCCATGTACGACGGGGATACGGTTTTATCAATTGTGCCGATGCAGAAAAGGATATCTTCGTCCACTTCACAGCTATCCCGAAGAAGAACGCAAGGGATTTTTATAGAAGTCTTGGGGCCGGGGAGCCGGTGGAATTCGACGTCGTCAGGGGAAGGAAGGGCCTCCGGGCAGTCAACGTTACTGGCCCTGGTGGCGTTCCAGTCAGAGGCACTCAATATGCCGCAAGAAGAGAGCGCCGTTGGAATTACCCAAGCCACAGAAGTCATCCACGGTACTACCCCCCGGAAGATCCACCCCAACGAAGTGGTGTGTACCCCGAAGAAACAGAAGATGGGGTAGGAAGGAGTAATGAGAAAGTGTATGGATGTGGCCAACAGAGCTCTCCGGTTCGAGTACAGAGTGAGTCAAAGAGGAAGAAGCGGTCACATAACGAAGTGAACCCCAAGTGGGGGCTGAACTTGCACGCAGTCGAAACCATGTTGACAATAGAGGGTAGCCAGACCTCGAAGCTCGGCAGCGTCCACCCAGGACCGAATCGAAAGCTAGAAGAGGCGCCAAAGGATGATGGGGATGAAGAGCCGAAGGGTGAAGCGGTCCTCTCGCCTCCACTGCCCACTGACCCTCTCGAGCTATTGATGGCGGTGGGCTGGTCCATCATGCCACGGCAAGCCCAGCCTAGGCCGCCAGTTGAATTACTCGCGCCTCGCACGGCCGAGGAGGTGGCCCCCGAGCCTGAGCTAAGGCGCTCCGAAAGGAGTACTCGGGGTACACTTCCCCGGCGCTACCAGGATTAGATATTTGCTTGTAATCTGTGGTACATATATTGTAGCTATAGAGCACTGTCATTGTTAATGTACAAACGTCATGTGAAAGTAACAGTACAATTGTTTGGTGAAATATGATGCGCGGGGACACGCATCCAATAAAGCGGGGGTGAATGTGGTGCCCCAGAATGTAATGTAGGTTTCCCCTTTAAATTATTGACCCAAGTCCGGGACATCAGGGGTTAAACGGGCCCCGGGACTTTCGCGCCTGACTTGATTGACAGGGGAGATGAAGTGGCCTGGGATTGGTTGGGAAGCCCGGCGGAAGAGGAGGAGAAGAAGAGGAGACGGCTGTCCTAGAAGGGAGACGCCGGCAAAAGCGTGGTCTGTGTACCGGCGGCTGCCTCCACCAGTGTGCAGCGTGAGAAGCGGGGACCAGAGAAGCGTCTCGGAGAGCCGGCGGGTGCGCGCCAGCAGACGAGGGAGACATCGCGTCACTGACGCCGCCGGCAGGAGAGAGAAGCAGCGGCGGGAGTCCAATCCTGCAGGCCGGCTGCTTCGTGAAGAGGACCGGAGCACTCCGCCGCCCAGCTAGAGCCGCGTGTGAGCACTGAGTGCGGCAACGCTGCGCCTGCAGCGCCCCCACTAGTGCGCCGTGGCAGAAGAAGAAGAGGACCGCAGGATACCCGGGTTGAGACCAGGACAGCGGGAGCCGGAGGTCGTGACGGGCAGGAGCCCGCAGCAGTGACCAGCCGTCAGGTACCAATCCCCTGTCCTCCCTCACACGCTGCCTTCCCGCAGCCCCTGGTGCCCACGCAAGCCTCTCCCAGCCGAGGACTCAAGGGACCTCTTCCCCAGCGCCAAAATACCCGTCATCCCACCAGAGACCCTATTGGTGGATCTGCGACCCCCATTACACCCATCTACTCTCCCAGATGGCCCCCACTGCAAGGGCTTGCTGCCCATATACAAACCTGTGTCCTGACTCAGGATATTGTTATCCGGACAACTCCATTTTGTAAGGGAGCAGCGCCATCTCTGGGCCACCTTAGAGATAACTGCTCAGGACCAAAGTGTGCATCTACCTATGGACCCTGCATAACTGACCTACAGCTAATAACCTTGTTTCCCCGGATTTCTCTGCACAGTTGACATTCTTCCAGGACCCCTGTGCCTGGCCCATACAGATTAAGCTTTGTCTTGCAGGTGACATTAGCTCAGGTCGCCCATTAGGGGACAGTACTAATACCCCAGTTACTTAAGTTGTTATATGTTGTGGTAAATGTTTAATGTGGTAACTTCATGCATGATCTGAGCCGTGAGTTTTCAGAGAACTTCGGTGTTGGTAGTACCGGTGGGGCCCAGCGATCCAGTGGTAATATTTAAGCGGGGGTGTTTGACCCATAGTAGGCCACACGGTACTAGAAACACAGGAAGTGCCTGCGGCTAGGCTGTACCAATGGAAATCGTTATAATCTGATTTATTGATGTTCTCGCTACTGATAGTCAGGGCGGAGCTAGCAGTTCACCGTGTTAGCCGTTGAAGGTAGTATTGTATTGTGTGTATTGTATTCTCCTATGATCACGTGCGGGCAATAGGCTGCATGATTGTCTGTTGTGTCACCATTGTGCCTTACTCTTGTACGTACTGCTCAGCCGAGGGGGTCAGTGGTCTGAGACCGAAATTAACCCGCAATAAACCTGAGTTATTATATCAACCAGTGTCCCTTTCATTCAAGCGTCTACCTCCTGCCCACCGGAAGTTGGAAGCTCGACGAACCTGAATCGCCCCCGAAGACGCAAGGTAAGGGGAGACCTCTCCCTTCGTGCACCGGCCACCAAATATACAGTACATGATTACATGTATACACAGTATTATGCCCGCTATATATAGTTATGATTCCCGTTATATACAGTTATATTTTCAAAAATGACATTCATTATTATACAGTACATGATTATACATAGTATTATGCCCGCTATATACAGTTATTATTCCCGTTATATACAGTTATATTTTTAACAATTACATTCATTATTATATAGTACATGATTATACATAGTATTATGCCCGCTATATACAGTTATTATTCCCGATATATAGTTATATTTTTAACGATTACATTCATGTTATTTTATGACAAAACAAATATATGCGATAATTATAGCAAAGGACAGCTCTTGCTTTAAGAGCTGTCCTTTGCGGTGAGAGTCCCAGGGTCACAGCAGGTCCCGGCAGCTCTCCCCTCCCTCCCACACCCGGCGCTGTTGCGCCGGGCTCTCCTCCTCCCTGCACCCGGAAGAGGATCAGTGCCGGGAGGAGGTCACAAGTCCAGGCAGCACAGCTCTGTGCTGCCCGGACACAGGTGAGGGGGCAATGCGGGGCGGCGGGGGTCCGTGCTGGGCGGCGGGGGTCCGTGCGGGGCGGCGGGGGTCCGTGCGGGGCGGCAGTGGGTTCGCGTTAGAAGCCCATTGGCTTTTATGGGGCATCGCCAGATTTTTCTGGCGATGCCACCTGCCGCGGTAACCCAGCGGGGGATGCTTAGAGCATCCGGCAATGCGGTAAAAACCCCGATAATGGGGGTTTTACCGCATTTCCACCTTAGACAATCTCCCCCTGAGGCTTTCAAAAAATGAGAAACGGTGCATATTACGCATCCAACGATCCAGCGATGCTGGCAGACCTCACGGCATGATTCTTCTTCGGGCAGGTAAGTGCTACTCCTGGATGTCATCAAGCAGTCACTTCCTGCCACAGTACTGATTTGCTCATCCCCCTTCTTCTTCTTGGATCCGCGGAGTCCCAAATCAAAATCTCTTTTACACCTATACAAGTGACTTGCGACTCTATCACCTCCAGCACTCGACCAGGTCACGATTTGACCTCACAGTAAATCCTGAAACATTTTTACCAAGCAATCCCCCAAAATTTCATGATAATACAATACATGATTATACACAGTGCTTTGCCCATTATATACAGTTATTATGCCCATTATATACAGTTATATTTTTAACGATTACATTCATGTTATTTTATGACAAAAAAAAAATTAAGATAATATACATCCCTCCAGCCAAACCCCACTTCTAAGTGCCTAAAACAAGATAGACCCAGAAATGGACACACTTTAAAAATCTGGTTAATGACTACAGGAGCCTCTATATAAACAGACTAAGGCTTTCAAAAAATGAGAAACAGTGCATATTGCCCATCCAACGATCCAGCGACGCTGGCAGACCTTACGGCGTGACCCTTCTTTGGGCACATAAGTGCTACTCCTGGATGTCATCAAGCGGTAACTTACTTCCACAGTACTGATTATTGAGTTGCTCATCCCCCTTCATCCTACAAGGCCTTGGATCCGCGGAGTCCCAAATCAAAATCACTTTTACACCTCTGCAAGTGACTCGCGACTCTATCACTTCCAGCACTCGACCAGGTCAGGATTTGACCTCACAGTAAATCCTGAAAGATTTTTATCAAGCAATCCCAAAAATGTCATGATTATACAGTACATGATTACATGTATACACAGTATTATGCCCGCTATATACAGTTATTATTCCCGTTATATACAGTTATATTTTTAACAATTACATTCATTATTATACAGTACATGATTATACATAGTATTATGCCCGCTATATACAGTTATTATTCCCGTTATATACAGTTATATTTTTAACAATTACATTCATTATTATATAGTACATGATTATACATAGTATTATGCCCGCTATATACAGTTATTATTCCCGATATATAGTTATATTTTTAACGATTACATACATGTTATTTTATGACAAAATAAATATATGCGATAATTATAGCAAAGGACAGCTCTTGCTTTAAGAGCTGTCCTTTGCGGTGAGAGTCGCCGGGTCACAGCAGTTCCCGGCGGCAGTCCCCTCCCTCCCACACCCGGCGCTGCTGCGCCGGGCTCTCCTCCTCCCTGCACCCGGAAGAGGACCAGTGCAGGGAGGAGGTCACAAGTCCAGGCAGCACAGCTCTGTACTGCCGGCACACAGGTGAGGGGGCAATGCGGGGCGGCGGGGGTCCGTGCTGGGCGGCGGGGGTCCGTGCGGGGCGGCAGTGGGTTCGCGTTAGAAGCCCATTGGCTTCTATGGGGCATCGCCAGATTTTTCAGGCGATGCCACCCGCCGCGGTAACCCAGCGGGGGATGCTTAGAGCATCCCGAAATGCGGTAAAAACTCAGATAACGGGGTTTTTACCTTAGACAATCTCCCTTTGAGGCTTTCAAAAAATGAGAAACAGTGCATATTACGCATCCAACGATCCAGCGACGCTGGCAGACCTCACGGCATGATTCTTCTTCGGGCAGGTAAGTGCTACTCCTGGATGTCATCAAGCAGTCACTTCCTGCCACAGTACTGATTTGCTCATCCCCCTTCTTCTTCTTGGATCCGCGGAGTCCCAAATCAAAATCTCTTTTACACCTATACAAGTGACTCGCGACTCTATCACCTCCAGCACTCGACCAGGTCACGATTTGACCTCACAGTAAATCCTGAAACATTTTTACCAAGCAATCCCCCAAAATGTCATGATAATACAATACATGATTATACACAGTGTTTTGCCCATTATATACAGTTATTATGCCCATTATATACAGTTATATTTTTAACAATTACATTCATGTTATTTTATGACAAAAAAAAAAATTAAGATAATATACATCCCTCCAGCCAAACCCCACTTCTAAGTGCCTAAAACAAGATAGACCCAGAAATGGACACACTTTAAAAATCTGGTTAATGACTACAGGAGCCTCTATATAAACAGACTAAGGCTTTCAAAAAATGAGAAACAGTGCATATTGCCCATCCAACGATCCAGCGACGCTGGCAGACCTTACGGCGTGACCCTTCTTTGGGCACATAAGTGCTACTCCTGGATGTCATCAAGCGGTAACTTACTGCCACAGTACTGATTATTGAGTTGCTCATCCCCCTTCATCCTACAAGGCCTTGGATCCGCGGAGTCCCAAATCAAAATCACTTTTACACCTCTGCAAGTGACTCGCGACTCTATCACTTCAAGCACTCGACCAGGTCAGGATTTGACCTCACAGTAAATCCTGAAAGATTTTTATCAAGCAATCCCAAAAATGTCATGATTATACAGTACATGATTACATGTATACACAGTATTATGCCCGCTATATACAGTTATTATTCCCGTTATATACAGTTATATTTTTAACAATTACATTCATTATTATACAGTACATGATTATACATAGTATTATGCCCGCTATATACAGTTATTATTCCCGTTATATACAGTTATATTTTTAACAATTACATTCATTATTATATAGTACATGATTATACATAGTATTATGCCCGCTATATACAGTTATTATTCCCGATATATAGTTATATTTTTAACGATTACATACATGTTATTTTATGACAAAACAAATATATGCGATAATTATAGCAAAGGACAGCTCTTGCTTTAAGAGCTGTCCTTTGCGGTGAGAGTCGCCGGGTCACAGCAGTTCCCGGCGGCAGTCCTCTCCCTCCCACACCCGGCGCTGCTGCGACGGGCTCTCCTCCTCCCTGCACCCGGAAGAGGATCAGTGCAGGGAGGAGGTCACAAGTCCAGGCAGCACAGCTCTGTGCTGCCCGGACACAGGTGAGGGGGCAATGCGGGGCGGCGGGGGTCCGTGCTGGGCGGCGGGGGTCCGTGCGGGGCGGCAGTGGGTTCGCGTTAGAAGCCCATTGGCTTCTATGGGGCATCGCCAGATTTTTCAGGCGATGCCACCCGCCGCGGTAACCCAGCGGGGGATGCTTAGAGCATCCCGAAATGCGGTAAAAACCCAGATAACGGGGTTTTTACCTTAGACAATCTCCCCCTGAGGCTTTCAAAAAATGAGAAACAGTGCATATTACGCATCCAACGATCCAGCGACGCTGGCAGACCTCACGGCATGATTCTTCTTCGGGCAGGTAAGTGCTACTCCTGGATGTCATCAAGCAGTCACTTCCTGCCACAGTACTGATTTGCTCATCCCCCTTCTTCTTCTTGGATCCGCGGAGTCCCAAATCAAAATCTCTTTTACACCTATACAAGTGACTTGCGACTCTATCACCTCCAGCACTCGACCAGGTCACGATTTGACCTCACAGTAAATCCTGAAACATTTTTACCAAGCAATCCCCCAAAATGTCATGATAATACAATACATGATTATACACAGTGTTTTGCCCATTATATACAGTTATTATGCCCATTATATACAGTTATATTTTTAACGATTACATTCATGTTATTTTATGACAAAAAAAAAAATTAAGATAATATACATCCCTCCAGCCAAACCCCACTTCTAAGTGCCTAAAACAAGATAGACCCAGAAATGGACACACTTTAAAAATCTGGTTAATGACTACAGGAGCCTCTATATAAACAGACTAAGGCTTTCAAAAAATGAGAAACAGTGCATATTGCCCATCCAACGATCCAGCAACGCTGGCAGACCTTACGGCGTGACCCTTCTTTGGGCACATAAGTGCTACTCCTGGATGTCATCAAGCAGTAACTTACTGCCACAGTACTGATTATTGAGTTGCTCATCCCCCTTCATCCTACAAGGCCTTGGATCCTCGGAGTCCCAAATCAAAATCACTTTTACACCTCTGCAAGTGACTCGCGACTCTATCAATTCCAGCACTCGACCAGGTCAGGATTTGACCTCACAGTAAATCCTGAAAGATTTTTATCAAGCAATCCCAAAAATGTCATGATTATACAGTACATGATTACATGTATACACAGTATTATGCCCGCTATATACAGTTATTATTCCCGTTATATACAGTTATATTTTTAACAATTACATTCATTATTATACAGTACATGATTATACATAGTATTATGCCCGCTATATACAGTTATTATTCCCGTTATATACAGTTATATTTTTAACAATTACATTCATTATTATATAGTACATGATTATACATAGTATTATGCCCGCTATATACAGTTATTATTCCCGATATATAGTTATATTTTTAACGATTACATTCATGTTATTTTATGACAAAACAAATATATGCGATAATTATAGCAAAGGACAGCTCTTGCTTTAAGAGCTGTCCTTTGCGGTGAGAGTCCCAGGGTCACAGCAGGTTCCGGCAGCTCTCCCCTCCCTCCCACACCCGGCGCTGTTGCGCCGGGCTCTCCTCCTCCCTGCACCCGGAAGAGGATCAGTGCCGGGAGGAGGTCACAAGTCCAGGCAGCACAGCTCTGTGCTGCCCGGACACAGGTGAGGGGGCAATGCGGGGCGGCGGGGGTCCGTGCTGGGCGGCGGGGGTCCGTGCGGGGCGGCGGGGGTCCGTGCGGGGCGGCAGTGGGTTCGCGTTAGAAGCCCATTGGCTTTTATGGGGCATCGCCAGATTTTTCTGGCGATGCCACCTGCCGCGGTAACCCAGCGGGGGATGCTTAGAGCATCCGGCAATGCGGTAAAAACCCCGATAATGGGGGTTTTACCGCATTTCCACCTTAGACAATCTCCCCCTGAGGCTTTCAAAAAATGAGAAACAGTGCATATTACGCATCCAACGATCCAGCGATGCTGGCAGACCTCACGGCATGATTCTTCTTCGGGCAGGTAAGTGCTACTCCTGGATGTCATCAAGCAGTCACTTCCTGCCACAGTACTGATTTGCTCATCCCCCTTCTTCTTCTTGGATCCGCGGAGTCCCAAATCAAAATCTCTTTTACACCTATACAAGTGACTTGCGACTCTATCACCTCCAGCACTCGACCAGGTCACGATTTGACCTCACAGTAAATCCTGAAACATTTTTACCAAGCAATCCCCCAAAATTTCATGATAATACAATACATGATTATACACAGTGCTTTGCCCATTATATACAGTTATTATGCCCATTATATACAGTTATATTTTTAACGATTACATTCATGTTATTTTATGACAAAAAAAAAAAAAATTAAGATAATATACATCCCTCCAGCCAAACCCCACTTCTAAGTGCCTAAAACAAGATAGACCCAGAAATGGACACACTTTAAAAATCTGGTTAATGACTACAGGAGCCTCTATATAAACAGACTAAGGCTTTCAAAAAATGAGAAACAGTGCATATTGCCCATCCAACGATCCAGCGACGCTGGCAGACCTTACGGCGTGACCCTTCTTTGGGCACATAAGTGCTACTCCTGGATGTCATCAAGCGGTAACTTACTGCCACAGTACTGATTATTGAGTTGCTCATCCCCCTTCATCCTACAAGGCCTTGGATCCGCGGAGTCCCAAATCAAAATCACTTTTACACCTCTGCAAGTGACTCGCGACTCTATCACTTCAAGCACTCGACCAGGTCAGGATTTGACCTCACAGTAAATCCTGAAAGATTTTTATCAAGCAATCCCAAAAATGTCATGATTATACAGTACATGATTACATGTATACACAGTATTATGCCCGCTATATACAGTTATTATTCCCGTTATATACAGTTATATTTTTAACAATTACATTCATTATTATACAGTACATGATTATACATAGTATTATGCCCGCTATATACAGTTATTATTCCCGTTATATACAGTTATATTTTTAACAATTACATTCATTATTATATAGTACATGATTATACATAGTATTATGCCCGCTATATACAGTTATTATTCCCGATATATAGTTATATTTTTAACGATTACATACATGTTATTTTATGACAAAACAAATATATGCGATAATTATAGCAAAGGACAGCTCTTGCTTTAAGAGCTGTCCTTTGCGGTGAGAGTCGCCGGGTCACAGCAGTTCCCGGCGGCAGTCCTCTCCCTCCCACACCCGGCGCTGCTGCGCCGGGCTCTCCTCCTCCCTGCACCCGGAAGAGGATCAGTGCAGGGAGGAGGTCACAAGTCCAGGCAGCACAGCTCTGTGCTGCCCGGACACAGGTGAGGGGGCAATGCGGGGCGGCGGGGGTCCGTGCTGGGCGGCGGGGGTCCGTGCGGGGCGGCAGTGGGTTCGCGTTAGAAGCCCATTGGCTTCTATGGGGCATCGCCAGATTTTTCAGGCGATGCCACCCGCCGCGGTAACCCAGCGGGGGATGCTTAGAGCATCCCGAAATGCGGTAAAAACCCAGATAACGGGGTTTTTACCTTAGACAATCTCCCCCTGAGGCTTTCAAAAAATGAGAAACAGTGCATATTACGCATCCAACGATCCAGCGACGCTGGCAGACCTCACGGCATGATTCTTCTTCGGGCAGGTAAGTGCTACTCCTGGATGTCATCAAGCAGTCACTTCCTGCCACAGTACTGATTTGCTCATCCCCCTTCTTCTTCTTGGATCCGCGGAGTCCCAAATCAAAATCTCTTTTACACCTATACAAGTGACTTGCGACTCTATCACCTCCAGCACTCGACCAGGTCACGATTTGACCTCACAGTAAATCCTGAAACATTTTTACCAAGCAATCCCCCAAAATGTCATGATAATACAATACATGATTATACACAGTGTTTTGCCCATTATATACAGTTATTATGCCCATTATATACAGTTATATTTTTAACGATTACATTCATGTTATTTTATGACAAAAAAAAAAAATTAAGATAATATACATCCCTCCAGCCAAACCCCACTTCTAAGTGCCTAAAACAAGATAGACCCAGAAATGGACACACTTTAAAAATCTGGTTAATGACTACAGGAGCCTCTATATAAACAGACTAAGGCTTTCAAAAAATGAGAAACAGTGCATATTGCCCATCCAACGATCCAGCAACGCTGGCAGACCTTACGGCGTGACCCTTCTTTGGGCACATAAGTGCTACTCCTGGATGTCATCAAGCAGTAACTTACTGCCACAGTACTGATTATTGAGTTGCTCATCCCCCTTCATCCTACAAGGCCTTGGATCCTCGGAGTCCCAAATCAAAATCACTTTTACACCTCTGCAAGTGACTCGCGACTCTATCACTTCCAGCACTCGACCAGGTCAGGATTTGACCTCACAGTAAATCCTGAAAGATTTTTATCAAGCAATCCCAAAAATGTCATGATTATACAGTACATGATTACATGTATACACAGTATTATGCCCGCTATATACAGTTATTATTCCCGTTATATACAGTTATATTTTTAACAATTACATTCATTATTATACAGTACATGATTATACATAGTATTATGCCCGCTATATACAGTTATTATTCCCGTTATATACAGTTATATTTTTAACAATTACATTCATTATTATATAGTACATGATTATACATAGTATTATGCCCGCTATATACAGTTATTATTCCCGATATATAGTTATATTTTTAAAGATTACATTCATGTTATTTTATGACAAAACAAATATATGCGATAATTATAGCAAAGGACAGCTCTTGCTTTAAGAGCTGTCCTTTGCGGTGAGAGTCGCCGGGTCACAGCAGTTCCCGGCGGCTCTCCCCTCCCTCCCACACCCGGCGCTGCTGCGCCGGGCTCTCCTCTTCCCTGCACCCGGAAGAGGATCAGTGCAGGGAGGAGGTCACAAGTCCAGGCAGCACAGCTCTGTACAGCCCGGACACAGGTGAGGGGGCAATGCGGGGCGGCGGGGGTCCGTGCTGGGCGGCGGGGGTCCGTGCGGGGCGGCAGTGGGTTCGCGTTAGAAGCCCATTGGCTTCTATGGGGCATCGCCAGATTTTTCAGGCGATGCCACCCGCCGCGGTAACTCAGCGGGGGATGCTTAGAGCATCCCGAAATGCGGTAAAAACTCAGATAACGGGGTTTTTACCTTAGACAATCTCCCTCTGAGGCTTTCAAAAAATTAGAAACAGTGCATATTACGCATCCAACGATCCAGCGACGCTGGCAGACCTCACGGCATGATTCTTCTTCGGGCAGGTAAGTGCTACTCCTGGATGTCATCAAGCAGTCACTTCCTGCCACAGTACTGATTTGCTCATCCCCCTTCTTCTTCTTGGATCCGCGGAGTCCCAAATCAAAATCTCTTTTACACCTATACAAGTGACTCGCGACTCTATCACCTCCAGCACTCGACCAGGTCACGATTTGACCTCACAGTAAATCCTGAAACATTTTTACCAAGCAATCCCCCAAAATGTCATGATAATACAATACATGATTATACACAGTGTTTTGCCCATTATATACAGTTATTATGCCCATTATATACAGTTATATTTTTAACGATTACATTCATGTTATTTTATGACAAAAAAAAAAATTAAGATAATATACATCCCTCCAGCCAAACCCCACTTCTAAGTGCCTAAAACAAGATAGACCCAGAAATGGACACACTTTAAAAATCTGGTTAATGACTACAGGAGCCTCTATATAAACAGACTAAGGCTTTCAAAAAATGAGAAACAGTGCATATTGCCCATCCAACGATCCAGCGACGCCGGCAGACCTTACGGCGTGACCCTTCTTTGGGCACATAAGTGCTACTCCTGGATGTCATCAAGCGGTAACTTACTGCCACAGTACTGATTATTGAGTTGCTCATCCCCCTTCATCCTACAAGGCCTTGGATCCGCGGAGTCCCAAATCAAAATCACTTTTACACCTCTGCAAGTGACTCGCGACTCTATCACTTCCAGCACTCGACCAGGTCAGGATTTGACCTCACAGTAAATCCTGAAAGATTTTTATCAAGCAATCCCAAAAATGTCATGATTATACAGTACATGATTACATGTATACACAGTATTATGCCCGCTATATACAGTTATTATTCCCGTTATATACAGTTATATTTTCAAAAATGACATTCATTATTATACAGTACATGATTATACATAGTATTATGCCCGCTATATACAGTTATTATTCCCGTTATATACAGTTATATTTTTAACAATTACATTCATTATTATATAGTACATGATTATACATAGTATTATGCCCGCTATATACAGTTATAATTCCCGATATATAGTTATATTTTTAACGATTACATTCATGTTATTTTATGACAAAACAAATATATGCGATAATTATAGCAAAGGACAGCTCTTGCTTTAAGAGCTGTCCTTTGCGGTGAGAGTCCCAGGGTCACAGCAGGTTCCGGCAGCTCTCCCCTCCCTCCCACACCCGGCGCTGTTGCGCCGGGCTCTCCTCCTCCCTGCACCCGGAAGAGGATCAGTGCCGGGAGGAGGTCACAAGTCCAGGCAGCACAGCTCTGTGCTGCCCGGACACAGGTGAGGGGGCAATGCGGGTCGGCGGGGGTCCGTGCTGGGCGGCGGGGGTCCGTGCGGGGCGGCGGGGGTCCGTGCGGGGCGGCAGTGGGTTCGCGTTAGAAGCCCATTGGCTTTTATGGGGCATCGCCAGATTTTTCTGGCGATGCCACCTGCCGCGGTAACCCAGCGGGGGATGCTTAGAGCATCCGGCAATGCGGTAAAAACCCCGATAATGGGGGTTTTACCGCATTTCCACCTTAGACAATCTCCCCCTGAGGCTTTCAAAAAATGAGAAACAGTGCATATTACGCATCCAACGATCCAGCGATGCTGGCAGACCTCACGGCATGATTCTTCTTCGGGCAGGTAAGTGCTACTCCTGGATGTCATCAAGCAGTCACTTCCTGCCACAGTACTGATTTGCTCATCCCCCTTCTTCTTCTTGGATCCGCGGAGTCCCAAATCAAAATCTCTTTTACACCTATACAAGTGACTTGCGACTCTATCACCTCCAGCACTCGACCAGGTCACGATTTGACCTCACAGTAAATCCTGAAACATTTTTACCAAGCAATCCCCCAAAATTTCATGATAATACAATACATGATTATACACAGTGCTTTGCCCATTATATACAGTTATTATGCCCATTATATACAGTTATATTTTTAACGATTACATTCATGTTATTTTATGACAAAAAAAATAAAAATTAAGATAATATACATCCCTCCAGCCAAACCCCACTTCTAAGTGCCTAAAACAAGATAGACCCAGAAATGGACACACTTTAAAAATCTGGTTAATGACTACAGGAGCCTCTATATAAACAGACTGAGGCTTTCAAAAAATGAGAAACAGTGCATATTGCCCATCCAACGATCCAGCGACGCTGGCAGACCTTACGGCGTGACCCTTCTTCGGGCACATAAGTGCTACTCCTGGATGTCATCAAGCAGTAACTTACTGTCACAGTACTCATTATTGAGTTGCTCATCCCCCTTCATCCTACCAGGCCTTAGATCCGCGGAGTCCCAAATCAAAATCACTTTTACACCTCTGCAAGTGACTCGCGACTCTATCACTTCCAGCACTCGACCAGGTCAGGATTTGACCTCACAGTAAATCCTGAAAGATTTTTATCAAGCAATCCCCAAAATGTCATGATTATACAGTACATGATTACATGTATACACAGTATTATGCCCGCTATATACAGTTATTATTCCCGTTATATACAGTTATATATTTAACAATTACATTCATTATTATACAGTACATGATTATACATAGTATTATGCCCGCTATATACAGTTATCATTCCCGATATATATTTATATTTTTAACGATTACATTCATGTTATTTTATGACAAAACAAATATATGCGATAATTATAGCAAAGGACAGCTCTTGCTTTAAGAGCTGTCCTTTGCGGTGAGAGTCGCCGGGTCACAGCAGGTCCCGGCGGCTCTCCCCTCACTCCCACACCCGGCGCTGCTGCGCCGGGCTCTCCTCCTCCCTGCACCCGGAAGAGGATCAGTGCAGGGAGGAGGTCACAAGTCCAGGCAGCACAGCTCTGTGCTGCCCGGACACAGGTGAGGGGGCTATGCGAGGCGGCGGGGGTCCGTGCGGGGCGGCGGGGGTCCGTGCGGGGCGGCAGTGGGTTTGCGTTAGAAGCCCATTGGCTTCTATGGGGCATCGCCAGATTTTTCTGGCGATGCCACCCGCCGCGGTAACCCAGCGGGGGATGCTTAGAGCATCCCGAAATGCGGTAAAAACCCCGATAACGGGGTTTTTACCGCATTTCCACCTTAGACAATCTCCCCCTGAGGCTTTCAAAAAATGAGAAACAGTGCATATTACGCAGCCAACGATCCAGCGACGCTGGCAGACCTCACGGCATGATTCTTCTTCGGGCAGGTAAGTGCTACTCCTGGATGTCATCAAGCAGTCACTTCCTGCCACAGTACTGATTTGCTCATCCCCCTTCTTCTTCTTGGATCCGCGGAGTCCCAAATCAAAATCTCTTTTACACCTATACAAGTGTCTCGCGACTCTATCACCTCCAGCACTCGACCAGGTCACGATTTGACCTCACAGTAAATCCTGAAACATTTTTACCAAGCAATCCCCCAAAATGTCATGATAATACAATACATGATTATACACAGTGTTATGCCCATTATATACAGTTATTATGCCCATTATATACAGTTATATTTTTAATGATTACATTCATGTTATTTTATGACAAAAAAAAAATTAAGATAATATACATCCCTCCAGCCAAACCCCACTTCTAAGTGCCTAAAACAAGATAGACCCAGAAATGGACACACTTTAAAAATCTGGTTAATGACTACAGGAGCCTCTATATAAACAGACTGAGGCTTTCAAAAAATGAGAAACAGTGCATATTGCCCATCCAACGATCCAGCGACGCTGGCAGACCTTACGGCGTGACCCTTCTTCGAGCACATAAGTGCTACTCCTGGATGTCATCAAGCAGTAACTTACTGTCACAGTACTGATTATTGAGTTGCTCATCCCCCTTCATCCTACCAGGCCTTGGATCCGCGGAGTCCCAAATCAAAATCACTTTTACACCTCTGCAAGTGACTCGCAACTCTATCACTTCCAGCACTCGACCAGGTCAGGATTTGACCTCACAGTAAATCCTGAAAGATTTTTATCAAGCAATCCCAAAAATGTCATGATTATACAGTACATGATTACATATATACACAGTATTATGCCCGCTATATACAGTTATTATTCCCGCTACATACAGTTATATTTTTAACAATTACATTCATTATTATACAGTACATGATTATACATAGTATTATGCCCGCTATATACAGTTATTATTCCCGTTATATACAGTTATATTTTTAACAATTACATTCATTATTATATAGTACATGATTATACATAGTATTATGCCCGCTATATACAGTTATTATTCACGATATATAGTTATATTTTTAACGATTACATTCATGTTATTTTATGACAAAACAAATATATGCGATAATTATAGCAAAGGACAGCTCTTGCTTAAGAGCTGTCCTTTGCGGTGAGAGTCGCCGGGTCACAGCAGGTCCCGGCGGCTCTCCCCTCCCTCCCACTCCCGGCGCTGCTGCGCCGGGCTCTCCTCCTCCCTGCACCCGGAAGAGGATCAGTGCAGGGAGGAGGTCACAAGTCCAGGCAGCACAGCTCTGTGCTGCCCGGACACAGGTGAGGGGGCAGTGCGGGGCGGCGGGGGTCCGTGCGGGGCGGCAGTGGGTTCGCATTAGAAGCCCATTGGCTTCTATGGGGCATCGCCAGATTTTTCTGGCGATGCCACCCGCCGCGGTAACCCAGCGGGGGATGCTTAGTGCATCCCGAAATGCGGTAAAAACCCCGATAACGGGATTTTTACCGCATTTCCACCTTAGACAATCTCCCCCTGAGGCTTTCAAAAAATGAGAAACAGTACATATTACGCATCCAACGATCCAGCGACGCTGGCAGACCTCACGTCATGAATCTTCTTCGGGCAGGTAAGTGCTACTCCTGGGTGTCATCAAGCAGTCACTTCCTGCCACAGTACTGATTTGCTCATCCCCCTTCTTCTTGGATCCGCGGAGTCCCAAATCAAAATCTCTTTTACACCTAAACAAGTGACTCGCGACTCTATCACCTCCAGCACTCGACCAGGTCACGATTTGACCGCACAGTAAATCCTGAAACATTTTTACCAAGCAATCCCCCAAAATGTCATGATAATACAATACATGATTATACACAGTGTTATGCCCATTATATACAGTTATTATGCCCATTATATACAGTTATATTTTTAACGATTACATTCATGGTATTTTATGACAAAAAAAAAAAATTAAGATAATATACATCCCTCCAGCCAAACCCCACTTCTAAGTGCCTAAAACAAGATAGACCCAGAAATGGACACACTTTAAAAATCTGGTTAATGACTACAGGAGCCTCTATATAAACAGACTGAGGCTTTCAAAAAATGAGAAACAGTGCATATTGCCCATCCAACGATCCAGCGACGCTGGCAGACCTTACGGCGTGACCCTTCTTCGGGCACATAAGTGCTACTCCTGGATGTCATCAAGCAGTAACTTACTGCCACAGTACTGATTATTGAGTTGCTCATCCCCCTTCATCCTACCAGGCCTTGGATCCGCGGAGTCCCAAATCAAAATCACTTTTACACCTCTGCAAGTGACTCGCAACTCTATCACTTCCAGCACTCGACCAGGTCAGGATTTGACCTCACAGTAAATCCTGAAAGATTTTTATCAAGCAATCCCAAAAATGTCATGATTATACAGTACATGATTACATATATACACAGTATTATGCCCGCTATATACAGTTATTATTCCCGCTACATACAGTTATATTTTTAACAATTACATTCATTATTATACAGTACATGATTATACATAGTATTATGCCCGCTATATACAGTTATTATTCCCGTTATATACAGTTATATTTTTAACAATTACATTCATTATTATATAGTACATGATTATACATAGTATTATGCCCGCTATATACAGTTATTATTCACGATATATAGTTATATTTTTAACGATTACATTCATGTTATTTTATGACAAAACAAATATATGCGATAATTATAGCAAAGGACAGCTCTTGCTTAAGAGCTGTCCTTTGCGGTGAGAGTCGCCGGGTCACAGCAGGTCCCGGCGGCTCTCCCCTCCCTCCCACTCCCGGCGCTGCTGCGCCGGGCTCTCCTCCTCCCTGCACCCGGAAGAGGATCAGTGCAGGGAGGAGGTCACAAGTCCAGGCAGCACAGCTCTGTGCTGCCCGGACACAGGTGAGGGGGCAGTGCGGGGCGGCGGGGGTCCGTGCGGGGCGGCAGTGGGTTCGAATTGGGGCATCGCCAGATTTTTCTGGCGATGCCACCCGCCGCGGTAACCCAGCGGGGGATGCTTAGTGCATCCCGAAATGCGGTAAAAACCCCGATAACGGGGTTTTTACCGCATTTCCACCTTAGACAATCTCCCCCTGAGGCTTTCAAAAAATGAGAAACAGTACATATTACGCATCCAACGATCCAGCGACGCTGGCAGACCTCACGTCATGAATCTTCTTCGGGCAGGTAAGTGCTACTCCTGGGTGTCATCAAGCAGTCACTTCCTGCCACAGTACTGATTTGCTCATCCCCCTTCTTCTTGGATCCGCGGAGTCCCAAATCAAAATCTCTTTTACACCTAAACAAGTGACTCGCGACTCTATCACCTCCAGCACTCGACCAGGTCACGATTTGACCGCACAGTAAATCCTGAAACATTTTTACCAAGCAATCCCCCAAAATGTCATGATAATACAATACATGATTATACACAGTGTTATGCCCATTATATACAGTTATTATGCCCATTATATACAGTTATATTTTTAACGATTACATTCATGGTATTTTATGACAAAAAAAAAAAATTAAGATAATATACATCCCTCCAGCCAAACCCCACTTCTAAGTGCCTAAAACAAGATAGACCCAGAAATGGACACATTTAAAAAATCTGGTTAATGACTACAGGAGCCTCTATATAAACAGACTGAGGCTTTCAAAAAATGAGAAACAGTGCATATTGCCCATCCAACGATCCAGCGACGCTGGCAGACCTTACGGCGTGACCCTTCTTCGGGCACATAAGTGCTACTCCTGGATGTCATCAAGCAGTAACTTACTGCCACAGTACTGATTATTGAGTTGCTCATCCCCCTTCATCCTACCAGGCCTTGGATCCGCGAAATCCCAAATCAAAATCACTTTTACACCTCTGCAAGTGACTCGCGACTCTATCACTTCCAGCACTCGACCAGGTCAGGATTTGACCTCACAGTAAATCCTGAAAGATTTTTATCAAGCAATCCCAAAAATGTCATGATTATACAGTACATGATTACATGTATACACAGTATTATGCCCGCTATATACAGTTATTATTCCCGCTACATACAGTTATATTTTTAACAATTACATTCATTATTATACAGTACATGATTATACATAGTATTATGCCCGCTATATACAGTTATTATTCCCGTTATATACAGTTATATTTTTAACAATTACATTCATTATTATATAGTACATGATTATACATAGTATTATGCCCGCTATATACAGTTATTATTCACGATATATAGTTATATTTTTAACGATTACATTCATGTTATTTTATGACAAAACAAATATATGCGATAATTATAGCAAAGGACAGCTCTTGCTTAAGAGCTGTCCTTTGCGGTGAGAGTCGCCGGGTCACAGCAGGTCCCGGCGGCTCTCCCCTCCCTCCCACTCCCGGCGCTGCTGCGCCGGGCTCTCCTCCTCCCTGCACCCGGAAGAGGATCAGTGCAGGGAGGAGGTCACAAGTCCAGGCAGCACAGCTCTGTGCTGCCCGGACACAGGTGAGGGGGCAGTGCGGGGCGGCGGGGGTCCGTGCGGGGCGGCAGTGGGTTCGAATTGGGGCATCGCCAGATTTTTCTGGCGATGCCACCCGCCGCGGTAACCCAGCGGGGGATGCTTAGTGCATCCCGAAATGCGGTAAAAACCCCGATAACGGGGTTTTTACCGCATTTCCACCTTAGACAATCTCCCCCTGAGGCTTTCAAAAAATGAGAAACAGTACATATTACGCATCCAACGATCCAGCGACGCTGGCAGACCTCACGTCATGAATCTTCTTCGGGCAGGTAAGTGCTACTCCTGGGTGTCATCAAGCAGTCACTTCCTGCCACAGTACTGATTTGCTCATCCCCCTTCTTCTTGGATCCGCGGAGTCCCAAATCAAAATCTCTTTTACACCTAAACAAGTGTCTCGCGACTCTATCACCTCCAGCACTCGACCAGGTCACGATTTGACCGCACAGTAAATCCTGAAACATTTTTACCAAGCAATCCCCCAAAATGTCATGATAATACAATACATGATTATACACAGTGTTATGCCCATTATATACAGTTATTATGCCCATTATATACAGTTATATTTTTAACGATTACATTCATGGTATTTTATGACAAAAAAAAAAAATTAAGATAATATACATCCCTCCAGCCAAACCCCACTTCTAAGTGCCTAAAACAAGATAGACCCAGAAATGGACACACTTAAAAAATCTGGTTAATGACTACAGGAGCCTCTATATAAACAGACTGAGGCTTTCAAAAAATGAGAAACAGTGCATATTGCCCATCCAACGATCCAGCGACGCTGGCAGACCTTACGGCGTGACCCTTCTTCGGGCACATAAGTGCTACTCCTGGATGTCATCAAGCAGTAACTTACTGCCACAGTACTGATTATTGAGTTGCTCATCCCCCTTCATCCTACCAGGCCTTGGATCCGCGAAATCCCAAATCAAAATCACTTTTACACCTCTGCAAGTGACTCGCGACTCTATCACTTCCAGCACTCGACCAGGTCAGGATTTGACCTCACAGTAAATCCTGAAAGATTTTTATCAAGCAATCCCAAAAATGTCATGATTATACAGTACATGATTACATGTATACACAGTATTATGCCCGCTATATACAGTTATTATTCCCGCTACATACAGTTATATTTTTAACAATTACATTCATTATTATACAGTACATGATTATACATAGTATTATGCCCGCTATATACAGTTATTATTCCCGTTTTATACAGTTATATTTTTAACAATTACATTCATTATTATATAGTACATGATTATACATAGTATTATGCCCGCTATATACAGTTATTATTCACGATATATAGTTATATTTTTAACGATTACATTCATGTTATTTTATGACAAAACAAATATATGCGATCATTATAGCAAAGGACAGCTCTTGCTTAAGAGCTGTCCTTTGCGGTGAGAGTCGCCGGGTCACAGCAGGTCCCGGCGGCTCTCCCCTCCCTCCCACACCCGGCGCTGCTGCGCCGGGCTCTCCTCCTCCCTGCACCCGGAAGAGGATCAGTGCAGGGAGGAGGTCACAAGTCCAGGCAGCACAGCTCTGTGCTGCCCGGACACAGGTGAGGGGGCAGTGCGGGGCGGCGGGGGTCCGTGCGGGGCGGCAGTGGGTTCGCGTTAGAAGCCCATTGGCTTCTATGGGGCATCGCCAGATTTTTCTGGCGATGCCACCCGCCGCGGTAACCCAGCGGGGGATGCTTAGTGCATCCCGAAATGCGGTAAAAACCCAGATAACGGGGTTTTTACCGCATTTCCACCTTAGACAATCTCCCCCTGAGGCTTTAAAAAAATGAGAAACAGTACATATTACGCATCCAACGATCCAGCGACGCTGGCAGACCTCACGGCATGAATCTTCTTCGGGCAGGTAAGTGCTACTCCTGGGTGTCATCAAGCAGTCACTTCCTGCCACAGTACTGATTTGCTCATCCCCCTTCTTCTTGGATCCGCGGAGTCCCAAATCAAAATCTCTTTTACACCTATACAAGTGACTCGCGACTCTATCACCTCCAGCACTCGACCAGGTCACGATTTGACCGCACAGTAAATCCTGAAACATTTTTACCAAGCAATCCCCCAAAATGTCATGATAATACAATACATGATTATACACAGTGTTATGCCCATTATATACAGTTATTATGCCCATTATATACAGTTATATTTTTAACGATTACATTCATGTTATTTTATGACAAAAAAAAAATTAAGATAATATACATCCCTCCAGCCAAACCCCACTTCTAAGTGCCTAAAACAAGATAGACCCAGAAATGGACACACTTTAAAAATCTGGTTAATGACTACAGGAGCCTCTATATAAACAGACTGAGGCTTTCAAAAAATGAGAAACAGTTCATATTGCCGATCCAGCGACGCTGGCAGACCTTACGGCGTGACCCTTCTTTGGGCACATAAGTGCTACTCCTGGATGTCATCAAGCAGTAACTTACTGCCACAGTACTGATTATTGAGTTGCTCATCCCCCTTCATCCTACCAGGCCTTGGATCCGCGGAGTCCCAAATCAAAATCACTTTTACACCTCTGCAAGTGACTCGCAACTCTATCACTTCCAGCACTCGACCAGGTCAGGATTTGACCTCACAGTAAATCCTGAAAGATTTTTATCAAGCAATCCCAAAAATGTCATGATTATACAGTACATGATTACATATATACACAGTATTATGCCCGCTATATACAGTTATTATTCCCGCTACATACAGTTATATTTTTAACAATTACATTCATTATTATACAGTACATGATTATACATAGTATTATGCCCGCTATATACAGTTATTATTCCCGTTATATACAGTTATATTTTTAACAATTACATTCATTATTATATAGTACATGATTATACATAGTATTATGCCCGCTATATACAGTTATTATTCACGATATATAGTTATATTTTTAACGATTACATTCATGTTATTTTATGACAAAACAAATATATGCGATAATTATAGCAAAGGACAGCTCTTGCTTAAGAGCTGTCCTTTGCGGTGAGAGTCGCCGGGTCACAGCAGGTCCCGGCGGCTCTCCCCTCCCTCCCACACCCGGCGCTGCTGCGCCGGGCTCTCCTCCTCCCTGCACCCGGAAGAGGATCAGTGCAGGGAGGAGGTCACAAGTCCAGGCAGCACAGCTCTGTGCTGCCCGGACACAGGTGAGGGGGCAGTGCGGGGCGGCGGGGGTCCGTGCGGGGCGGCAGTGGGTTCGCGTTAGAAGCCCATTGGCTTCTATGGGGCATCGCCAGATTTTTCTGGCGATGCCACCCGCCGCGGTAACCCAGCGGGGGATGCTTAGTGCATCCCGAAATGCGGTAAAAACCCAGATAACGGGGTTTTTACCGCATTTCCACCTTAGACAATCTCCCCCTGAGGCTTTAAAAAAATGAGAAACAGTACATATTACGCATCCAACGATCCAGCGACGCTGGCAGACCTCACGGCATGAATCTTCTTCGGGCAGGTAAGTGCTACTCCTGGGTGTCATCAAGCAGTCACTTCCTGCCACAGTACTGATTTGCTCATCCCCCTTCTTCTTGGATCCGCGGAGTCCCAAATCAAAATCTCTTTTACACCTATACAAGTGACTCGCGACTCTATCACCTCCAGCACTCGACCAGGTCACGATTTGACCGCACAGTAAATCCTGAAACATTTTTACCAAGCAATCCCCCAAAATGTCATGATAATACAATACATGATTATACACAGTGTTATGCCCATTATATACAGTTATTATGCCCATTATATACAGTTATATTTTTAACGATTACATTCATGTTATTTTATGACAAAAAAAAAATTAAGATAATATACATCCCTCCAGCCAAACCCCACTTCTAAGTGCCTAAAACAAGATAGACCCAGAAATGGACACACTTTAAAAATCTGGTTAATGACTACAGGAGCCTCTATATAAACAGACTGAGGCTTTCAAAAAATGAGAAACAGTTCATATTGCCGATCCAGCGACGCTGGCAGACCTTACGGCGTGACCCTTCTTTGGGCACATAAGTGCTACTCCTGGATGTCATCAAGCAGTAACTTACTGCCACAGTACTGATTATTGAGTTGCTCATCCCCCTTCATCCTACCAGGCCTTGGATCCGCGGAGTCCCAAATCAAAATCACTTTTACACCTCTGCAAGTGACTCGCAACTCTATCACTTCCAGCACTCGACCAGGTCAGGATTTGACCTCACAGTAAATCCTGAAAGATTTTTATCAAGCAATCCCAAAAATGTCATGATTATACAGTACATGATTACATATATACACAGTATTATGCCCGCTATATACAGTTATTATTCCCGCTACATACAGTTATATTTTTAACAATTACATTCATTATTATACAGTACATGATTATACATAGTATTATGCCCGCTATATACAGTTATTATTCCCGTTATATACAGTTATATTTTTAACAATTACATTCATTATTATATAGTACATGATTATACATAGTATTATGCCCGCTATATACAGTTATTATTCACGATATATAGTTATATTTTTAACGATTACATTCATGTTATTTTATGACAAAACAAATATATGCGATAATTATAGCAAAGGACAGCTCTTGCTTAAGAGCTGTCCTTTGCGGTGAGAGTCGCCGGGTCACAGCAGGTCCCGGCGGCTCTCCCCTCCCTCCCACACCCGGCGCTGCTGCGCCGGGCTCTCCTCCTCCCTGCACCCGGAAGAGGATCAGTGCAGGGAGGAGGTCACAAGTCCAGGCAGCACAGCTCTGTGCTGCCCGGACACAGGTGAGGGGGCAGTGCGGGGCGGCGGGGGTCCGTGCGGGGCGGCAGTGGGTTCGCGTTAGAAGCCCATTGGCTTCTATGGGGCATCGCCAGATTTTTCTGGCGATGCCACCCGCCGCGGTAACCCAGCGGGGGATGCTTAGTGCATCCCGAAATGCGGTAAAAACCCAGATAACGGGGTTTTTACCGCATTTCCACCTTAGACAATCTCCCCCTGAGGCTTTAAAAAAATGAGAAACAGTACATATTACGCATCCAACGATCCAGCGACGCTGGCAGACCTCACGGCATGAATCTTCTTCGGGCAGGTAAGTGCTACTCCTGGGTGTCATCAAGCAGTCACTTCCTGCCACAGTACTGATTTGCTCATCCCCCTTCTTCTTGGATCCGCGGAGTCCCAAATCAAAATCTCTTTTACACCTATACAAGTGACTCGCGACTCTATCACCTCCAGCACTCGACCAGGTCACGATTTGACCGCACAGTAAATCCTGAAACATTTTTACCAAGCAATCCCCCAAAATGTCATGATAATACAATACATGATTATACACAGTGTTATGCCCATTATATACAGTTATTATGCCCATTATATACAGTTATATTTTTAACGATTACATTCATGTTATTTTATGACAAAAAAAAAATTAAGATAATATACATCCCTCCAGCCAAACCCCACTTCTAAGTGCCTAAAACAAGATAGACCCAGAAATGGACACACTTTAAAAATCTGGTTAATGACTACAGGAGCCTCTATATAAACAGACTGAGGCTTTCAAAAAATGAGAAACAGTTCATATTGCCGATCCAGCGACGCTGGCAGACCTTACGGCGTGACCCTTCTTTGGGCACATAAGTGCTACTCCTGGATGTCATCAAGCAGTAACTTACTGCCACAGTACTGATTATTGAGTTGCTCATCCCCCTTCATCCTACCAGGCCTTGGATCCGCGGAGTCCCAAATCAAAATCACTTTTACACCTCTGCAAGTGACTCGCAACTCTATCACTTCCAGCACTCGACCAGGTCAGGATTTGACCTCACAGTAAATCCTGAAAGATTTTTATCAAGCAATCCCAAAAATGTCATGATTATACAGTACATGATTACATATATACACAGTATTATGCCCGCTATATACAGTTATTATTCCCGCTACATACAGTTATATTTTTAACAATTACATTCATTATTATACAGTACATGATTATACATAGTATTATGCCCGCTATATACAGTTATTATTCCCGTTATATACAGTTATATTTTTAACAATTACATTCATTATTATATAGTACATGATTATACATAGTATTATGCCCGCTATATACAGTTATTATTCACGATATATAGTTATATTTTTAACGATTACATTCATGTTATTTTATGACAAAACAAATATATGCGATAATTATAGCAAAGGACAGCTCTTGCTTAAGAGCTGTCCTTTGCGGTGAGAGTCGCCGGGTCACAGCAGGTCCCGGCGGCTCTCCCCTCCCTCCCACACCCGGCGCTGCTGCGCCGGGCTCTCCTCCTCCCTGCACCCGGAAGAGGATCAGTGCAGGGAGGAGGTCACAAGTCCAGGCAGCACAGCTCTGTGCTGCCCGGACACAGGTGAGGGGGCAGTGCGGGGCGGCGGGGGTCCGTGCGGGGCGGCAGTGGGTTCGCGTTAGAAGCCCATTGGCTTCTATGGGGCATCGCCAGATTTTTCTGGCGATGCCACCCGCCGCGGTAACCCAGCGGGGGATGCTTAGTGCATCCCGAAATGCGGTAAAAACCCCGATAACGGGGTTTTTACCGCATTTCCACCTTAGACAATCTCCCCCTGAGGCTTTCAAAAAATGAGAAACAGTACATATTACGCATCCAACGATCCAGCGACGCTGGCAGACCTCACGTCATGAATCTTCTTCGGGCAGGTAAGTGCTACTCCTGGGTGTCATCAAGCAGTCACTTCCTGCCACAGTACTGATTTGCTCATCCCCCTTTTTCTTGGATCCGCGGAGTCCCAAATCAAAATCTCTTTTACACCTAAACAAGTGACTCGCGGCTCTATCACCTCCAGCACTCGACCAGGTCACGATTTGACCGCACAGTAAATCCTGAAACATTTTTACCAAGCAGTCCCCCAAAATGTCATGATAATACAATACATGATTATACACAGTGTTATGCCCATTATATACAGTTATTATGCCCATTATATACAGTTATATTTTTAACGATTACATTCATGGTATTTTATGACAAAAAAAAAAAATTAAGATAATATACATCCCTCCAGCCAAACCCCACTTCTAAGTGCCTAAAACAAGATAGACCCAGAAATGGACACACTTTAAAAATCTGGTTAATGACTACAGGAGCCTCTATATAAACAGACTGAGGCTTTCAAAAAATGAGAAACAGTGCATATTGCCCATCCAACGATCCAGCGACGCTGGCAGACCTTACGGCGTGACCCTTCTTCGGGCACATAAGTGCTACTCCTGGATGTCATCAAGCAGTAACTTACTGCCAAAGTACTGATTATTGAGTTGCTCATCCCCCTTCATCCTACCAGGCCTTGGATCCGCGAAATCCCAAATCAAAATCACTTTTACACCTCTGCAAGTGACTCGCGACTCTATCACTTCCAGCACTCGACCAGGTCAGGATTTGACCTCACAGTAAATCCTGAAAGATTTTTATCAAGCAATCCCAAAAATGTCATGATTATACAGTACATGATTACATGTATACACAGTATTATGCCCGCTATATACAGTTATTATTCCCGCTACATACAGTTATATTTTTAACAATTACATTCATTATTATACAGTAATGATTATACATAGTATTATGCCCGCTATATACAGTTATTATTCCCGTTATATACAGTTATATTTTTAACAATTACATTTATTATATAGTACATGATTATACATAGTATTATGCCCGCTATATACAGTTATTATTCCCGATATATAGTTATATTTTTAACGATTACATTCATGTTATTTTATGACAAAACAAATATATGCGATAATTAAAGCAAAGGACAGCTCTTGCTTTAAGAGCTGTCCTTTGCGGTGAGAGTCGCCGGGTCACAGCAGGTCCCGGCGGCTCTCCCCTCCCTCCCACACACGGCGCTGCTGCGCCGGGCTCTCCTCCTCCCTGCACCCGGAAGAGGATCAGTGCAGGGAGGAGGTCACAAGTCCAGGCAGCACAGCTCTGTGCTGCCCGGACACAGGTGAGGGGGCAATGCGGGGCGGCGGGGGTCCGTGCGGGGCGTCAGTGGGTTTGCGTTAGAAGCCCATTGGCTTCTATGGGGCATCGCCAGATTTTTCTGGCGATGCCACCCGCCGCGGTAACCCAGCGGGGGATGCTTAGAGCATCCCGAAATGCGGTAAAAACCCCGATAACGGGGTTTTTACCGCATTTCCACCTTAGACAATCTCCCCCTGAGGCTTTCAAAAAATGAGAAACAGTGCATATTACGCATCCAACGATCCAGCGACGCTGGCAGACCTCACGGCATGATTCTTCTTCGGGCAGGTAAGTGCTACTCCTGGATGTCATCAAGCAGTCACTTCCTGCCACAGTACTGATTTGCTCATCCCCCTTCTTCTTCTTGGATCCGCGGAGTCCCAAATCAAAATCTCTTTTACACCTATACAAGTGTCTCGCGACTCTATCACCTCCAGCACTCGACCAGGTCACGATTTGACCTCACAGTAAATCCTGAAACATTTTTACCAAGCAATCCCCCAAAATGTCATGATAATACAATACATGATTATACACAGTGTTATGCCCATTATATACAGTTATTATGCCCATTATATACAGTTATATTTTTAACGATTACATTCATGTTATTTTATGACAAAAAAAAAATTAAGATAATATACATCCCTCCAGCCAAACCCCACTTCTAAGTGCCTAAAACAAGATAGACCCAGAAATGGACACACTTTAAAAATCTGGTTAATGACTACAGGAGCCTCTATATAAACAGACTGAGGCTTTCAAAAAATGAGAAACAGTTCATATTGCCCATCCAACGATCCAGCGACGCTGGCAGACCTTACGGCATGACCCTTCTTTGGGCACATAAGTGCTACTCCTGGATGTCATCAAGCAGTAACTTACTGCCACAGTACTGATTATTGAGTTGCTCATCCCCCTTCATCCTACCAGGCCTTGGATCCGCGGAGTCCCAAATCAAAATCACTTTTACACCTCTGCAAGTGACTCGCAACTCTATCACTTCCAGCACTCGACCAGGTCAGGATTTGACCTCACAGTAAATCCTGAAAGATTTTTATCAAGCAATCCCAAAAATGTCATGATTATACAGTACATGATTACATATATACACAGTATTATGCCCGCTATATACAGTTATTATTCCCGCTACATACAGTTATATTTTTAACAATTACATTCATTATTATACAGTACATGATTATACATAGTATTATGCCCGCTATATACAGTTATTATTCCCGTTATATACAGTTATATTTTTAACAATTACATTCATTATTATATAGTACATGATTATACATAGTATTATGCCCGCTATATACAGTTATTATTCACGATATATAGTTATATTTTTAACGATTACATTCATGTTATTTTATGACAAAACAAATATATGCGATAATTATAGCAAAGGACAGCTCTTGCTTAAGAGCTGTCCTTTGCGGTGAGAGTCGCCGGGTCACAGCAGGTCCCGGCGGCTCTCCCCTCCCTCCCACACCCGGCGCTGCTGCGCCGGGCTCTCCTCCTCCCTGCACCCGGAAGAGGATCAGTGCAGGGAGGAGGTCACAAGTCCAGGCAGCACAGCTCTGTGCTGCCCGGACACAGGTGAGGGGGCAGTGCGGGGCGGCGGGGGTCCATGCGGGGCGGCAGTGGGTTCGCGTTAGAAGCCCATTGGCTTCTATGGGGCATCGCCAGATTTTTCTGGCGATGCCACCCGCCGCGGTAACCCAGCGGGGGATGCTTAGTGCATCCCGAAATGCGGTAAAAACCCGATAACGGGGTTTTTACCGCATTTCCACCTTAGACAATCTCCCCCTGAGGCTTTCAAAAAATGAGAAACAGTACATATTACGCATCCAACGATCCAGCGACGCTGGCAGACCTCACGTCATGAATCTTCTTCGGGCAGGTAAGTGCTACTCCTGGGTGTCATCAAGCAGTCACTTCCTGCCACAGTACTGATTTGCTCATCCCCCTTCTTCTTGGATCCGCGGAGTCCCAAATCAAAATCTCTTTTACACCTAAACAAGTGACTCGCGACTCTATCACCTCCAGCACTCGACCAGGTCACGATTTGACCGCACAGTAAATCCTGAAACATTTTTACCAAGCAATCCCCCAAAATGTCATGATAATACAATACATGATTATACACAGTGTTATGCCCATTATATACAGTTATTATGCCCATTATATACAGTTATATTTTTAACGATTACATTCATGGTATTTTATGACAAAAAAAAAAAATTAAGATAATATACATCCCTCCAGCCAAACCCCACTTCTAAGTGCCTAAAACAAGATAGACCCAGAAATGGACACACTTTAAAAATCTGGTTAATGACTACAGGAGCCTCTATATAAACAGACTGAGGCTTTCAAAAAATGAGAAACAGTGCATATTGCCCATCCAACGATCCAGCGACGCTGGCAGACCTTACGGCGTGACCCTTCTTCGGGCACATAAGTGCTACTCCTGGATGTCATCAAGCAGTAACTTACTGCCACAGTACTGATTATTGAGTTGCTCATCCCCCTTCATCCTACCAGGCCTTGGATCCGCGAAATCCCAAATCAAAATCACTTTTACACCTCTGCAAGTGACTCGCGACTCTATCACTTCCAGCACTCGACCAGGTCAGGATTTGACCTCACAGTAAATCCTGAAAGATTTTTATCAAGCAATCCCAAAAATGTAATGATTGTACAGTACATGATTACATGTATACACAGTATTATGCACACTATATACAGTTATTATTCCCGCTACATACAGTTATATTTTTAACAATTACATTCATTATTATACAGTAATGATTATACATAGTATTATGCCCGCTATATACAGTTATTATTCCCGTTATATACAGTTATATTTTTAACAATTACATTCATTATTATATAGTACATGATTATACATAGTATTATGCCCGCTATATACAGTTATTATTCCCGATATATAGTTATATTTTTAACGATTACATTCATGTTATTTTATGACAAAACAAATATATGCGATAATTAAAGCAAAGGACAGCTCTTGCTTTAAGAGCTGTCCTTTGCGGTGAGAGTCGCCGGGTCACAGCAGGTCCCGGCGGCTCTCCTCTCCCTCCCACACACGGCGCTGCTGCGCCGGGCTCTCCTCCTCCCTGCACCCGGAAGAGGATCAGTGCAGGGAGGAGGTCACAAGTCCAGGCAGCACAGCTCTGTGCTGCCCGGACACAGGTGAGGGGGCAATGCGGGGCGGCGGGGGTCCGTGCGGGGCGTCAGTGGGTTTGCGTTAGAAGCCCATTGGCTTCTATGGGGCATCGCCAGATTTTTCTGGCGATGCCACCCGCCGCGGTAACCCAGCGGGGGATGCTTAGTGCATCCCGAAATGCGGTAAAAACCCCGATAACGGGGTTTTTACCGCATTTCCACCTTAGACAATCTCCCCCTGAGGCTTTCAAAAAATGAGAAACAGTACATATTACGCATCCAACGATCCAGCGACGCTGGCAGACCTCACGTCATGAATCTTCTTCGGGCAGGTAAGTGCTACTCCTGGGTGTCATCATGCAGTCACTTCCTGCCACAGTACTGATTTGCTCATCCCCCTTCTTCTTGGATCCGCGGAGTCCCAAATCAAAATCTCTTTTACACCTAAACAAGTGACTCACGACTCTATCACCTCCAGCACTCAACCAGGTCACGATTTGACCGCACAGTAAATCCTGAAACATTTTTACCAAGCAATCCCCCAAAATGTCATGATAATACAATACATGATTATACACAGTGTTATGCCCATTATATACAGTTATTATGCCCATTATATACAGTTATATTTTTAACGATTACATTCATAGTATTTTATGACAAAAAAAAAAAATTAAGATAATATACATCCCTCCAGCCAAACCCCACTTCTAAGTGCCTAAAACAAGATAGACCCAGAAATGGACACACTTTAAAAATCTGGTTAATGACTACAGGAGCCTCTATATAAACAGACTGAGGCTTTCAAAAAATGAGAAACAGTGCATATTGCCCATCCAACGATCCAGCGACGCTGGCAGACCTTACGGCGTGACCCTTCTTCGGGCACATAAGTGCTACTCCTGGATGTCATCAAGCAGTAACTTACTGCCACAGTACTGATTATTGAGTTGCTCATCCCCCTTCATCCTACCAGGCCTTGGATCCGCGAAATCCCAAATCAAAATCACTTTTACACCTCTGCAAGTGACTCGCGACTCTATCACTTCCAGCACTCGACCAGGTCAGGATTTGACCTCACAGTAAATCCTGAAAGATTTTTATCAAGCAATCCTAAAAATGTCATGATTATACAGTACATGATTACATGTATACACAGTATTATGCCCGCTATATACAGTTATTATTCCCGCTACATACAGTTATATTTTTAACAATTACATTCATTATTATACAGTAATGATTATACATAGTATTATGCCCGCTATATACAGTTATTATTCCCGTTATATACAGTTATATTTTTAACAATTACATTCATTATTATATAGTACATGATTATACATAGTATTATGCCCGCTATATACAGTTATTATTCCCGATATATAGTTATATTTTTAACGATTACATTCATGTTATTTTATGACAAAACAAATATATGCGATAATTAAAGCAAAGGACAGCTCTTGCTTTAAGAGCTGTCCTTTGCGGTGAGAGTCGCCGGGTCACAGCAGGTCCCGGCGGCTCTCCCCTCCCTCCCACACACGGCGCTGCTGCGCCGGGCTCTCCTCCTCCCTGCACCCGGAAGAGGATCAGTGCAGGGAGGAGGTCACAAGTCCAGGCAGCACAGCTCTGTGCTGCCCGGACACAGGTGAGGGGGCAATGCGGGGCGGCGGGGGTCCGTGCGGGGCGTCAGTGGGTTTGCGTTAGAAGCCCATTGGCTTCTATGGGGCATCGCCAGATTTTTCTGGCGATGCCACCCGCCGCGGTAACCCAGCGGGGGATGCTTAGAGCATCCCGAAATGCGGTAAAAACCCCGATAACGGGGTTTTTACCGCATTTCCACCTTAGACAATCTCCCCCTGAGGCTTTCAAAAAATGAGAAACAGTGCATATTACGCATCCAACGATCCAGCGACGCTGGCAGACCTCACGGCATGATTCTTCTTCGGGCAGGTAAGTGCTACTCCTGGATGTCATCAAGCAGTCACTTCCTGCCACAGTACTGATTTGCTCATCCCCCTTCTTCTTCTTGGATCCGCGGAGTCCCAAATCAAAATCTCTTTTACACCTATACAAGTGTCTCGCGACTCTATCACCTCCAGCACTCGACCAGGTCACGATTTGACCTCACAGTAAATCCTGAAACATTTTTACCAAGCAATCCCCCAAAATGTCATGATAATACAATACATGATTATACACAGTGTTATGCCCATTATATACAGTTATTATGCCCATTATATACAGTTATATTTTTAACGATTACATTCATGTTATTTTATGACAAAAAAAAAATTAAGATAATATACATCCCTCCAGCCAAACCCCACTTCTAAGTGCCTAAAACAAGATAGACCCAGAAATGGACACACTTTAAAAATCTGGTTAATGACTACAGGAGCCTCTATATAAACAGACTGAGGCTTTCAAAAAATGAGAAACAGTTCATATTGCCCATCCAACGATCCAGCGACGCTGGCAGACCTTACGGCGTGACCCTTCTTTGGGCACATAAGTGCTACTCCTGGATGTCATCAAGCAGTAACTTACTGCCACAGTACTGATTATTGAGTTGCTCATCCCCCTTCATCCTACCAGGCCTTGGATCCGCGGAGTCCCAAATCAAAATCACTTTTACACCTCTGCAAGTGACTCGCAACTCTATCACTTCCAGCACTCGACCAGGTCAGGATTTGACCTCACAGTAAATCCTGAAAGATTTTTATCAAGCAATCCCAAAAATGTCATGATTATACAGTACATGATTACATATATACACAGTATTATGCCCGCTATATACAGTTATTATTCCCGCTACATACAGTTATATTTTTAACAATTACATTCATTATTATACAGTACATGATTATACATAGTATTATGCCCGCTATATACAGTTATTATTCCCGTTATATACAGTTATATTTTTAACAATTACATTCATTATTATATAGTACATGATTATACATAGTATTATGCCCGCTATATACAGTTATTATTCACGATATATAGTTATATTTTTAACGATTACATTCATATTATTTTATGACAAAACAAATATATGCGATAATTATAGCAAAGGACAGCTCTTGCTTAAGAGCTGTCCTTTGCGGTGAGAGTCGCCGGGTCACAGCAGGTCCCGGTGGCTCTCCCCTCCCTCCCACACCCGGCGCTGCTGCGCCGGGCTCTCCTCCTCCCTGCACCCGGAAGAGGATCAGTGCAGGGAGGAGGTCACAAGTCCAGGCAGCACAGCTCTGTGCTGCCCGGACACAGGTGAGGGGGCAGTGCGGGGCGGCGGGGGTCCGTGCGGGGCGGCAGTGGGTTCGCGTTAGAAGCCCATTGGCTTCTATGGGGCATCGCCAGATTTTTCTGGCGATGCCACCCGCCGCGGTAACCCAGCGGGGGATGCTTAGTGCATCCCGAAATGCGGTAAAAACCCCGATAACGGGGTTTTTACCGCATTTCCACCTTAGACAATCTCCCCCTTAGGCTTTCAAAAAATGAGAAACAGTACATATTACGCATTCAACGATCCAGCGACGCTGGCAGACCTCACGTCATGAATCTTCTTCGGGCAGGTAAGTGCTACTCCTGGGTGTCATCAAGCAGTCACTTCCTGCCACAGTACTGATTTGCTCATCCCCCTTCTTCTTGGATCCGCGGAGTCCCAAATCAAAATCTCTTTTACACCTAAACAAGTGACTCGCGACTCTATCACCTCCAGCACTCGACCAGGTCACGATTTGACCGCACAGTAAATCCTGAAACATTTTTACCAAGCAATCCCCCAAAATGTCATGATAATACAATACATGATTATACACAGTGTTATGCCCATTATATACAGTTATTATGCCCATTATATACAGTTATATTTTTAACGATTACATTCATGGTATTTTATGACAAAAAAAAAAAATTAAGATAATATACATCCCTCCAGCCAAACCCCACTTCTAAGTGCCTAAAACAAGATAGACCCAGAAATGGACACACTTTAAAAATCTGGTTAATGACTACAGGAGCCTCTATATAAACAGACTGAGGCTTTCAAAAAATGAGAAACAGTGCATATTGCCCATCCAACGATCCAGCGACGCTGGCAGACCTTACGGCGTGACCCTTCTTCGGGCACATAAGTGCTACTCCTGGATGTCATCAAGCAGTAACTTACTGCCACAGTACTGATTATTGAGTTGCTCATCCCCCTTCATCCTACCAGGCCTTGGATCCGCGAAATCCCAAATCAAAATCACTTTTACACCTCTGCAAGTGACTCGCGACTATATCACTTCCAGCACTCGACCAGGTCAGGATTTGACCTCACAGTAAATCCTGAAAGATTTTTATCAAGCAATCCCAAAAATGTCATGATTATACAGTACATGATTACATGTATACACAGTATTATGCCCGCTATATACAGTTATTATTCCCGCTACATACAGTTATATTTTTAACAATTACATTCATTATTATACAGTACATGATTATACATAGTATTATGCCCGCTATATACAGTTATTATTCCCGTTTTATACAGTTATATTTTTAACAATTACATTCATTATTATATAGTACATGATTATACATAGTATTATGCCCGCTATATACAGTTATTATTCACGATATATAGTTATATTTTTAACGATTACATTCATGTTATTTTATGACAAAACAAATATATGCGATCATTATAGCAAAGGACAGCTCTTGCTTAAGAGCTGTCCTTTGCGGTGAGAGTCGCCGGGTCACAGCAGGTCCCGGCGGCTCTCCCCTCCCTCCCACACCCGGCGCTGCTGCGCCGGGCTCTCCTCCTCCCTGCACCCGGAAGAGGATCAGTGCAGGGAGGAGGTCACAAGTCCAGGCAGCACAGCTCTGTGCTGCCCGGACACAGGTGAGGGGGCAGTGCGGGGCGGCGGGGGTCCGTGCGGGGCGGCAGTGGGTTCGCGTTAGAAGCCCATTGGCTTCTATGGGGCATCGCCAGATTTTTCTGGCGATGCCACCCGCCGCGGTAACCCTGCGAGGGATGCTTAGTGCATCCCGAAATGCGGTAAAAACCCCGATAACGGGGTTTTTACCGCATTTCCACCTTAGACAATCTCCCCCTGAGGCTTTAAAAAAATGAGAAACAGTACATATTACGCATCCAACGATCCAGCGACGCTGGCAGACCTCACGGCAGGAATCTTCTTCGGGCAGGTAAGTGCTACTCCTGGGTGTCATCAAGCAGTCACTTCCTGCCACAGTACTGATTTGCTCATCCCCCTTCTTCTTGGATCCGCGGAGTCCCAAATCAAAATCTCTTTTACACCTATACAAGTGACTCGCGACTCTATCACCTCCAGCACTCGACCAGGTCACGATTTGACCGCACAGTAAATCCTGAAACATTTTTACCAAGCAATCCCCCAAAATGTCATGATAATACAATACATGATTATACACAGTGTTATGCCCATTATATACAGTTATTATGCCCATTATATACAGTTATATTTTTAACGATTACATTCATGTTATTTTATGACAAAAAAAAAAAATTAAGATAATATACATCCCTCCAGCCAAACCCCACTTCTAAGTGCCTAAAACAAGATAGACCCAGAAATGGACACACTTTAAAAATCTGATTAATGACTACAGGAGCCTCTATATAAACAGACTGAGGCTTTCAAAAAATGAGAAACAGTGCATATTGCCCATCCAACGATCCAGCGACGCTGGCAGACCTCATGGCGTGACCCTTCTTCGGGCACATAAGTGCTACTCCTGGATGTCATCAAGCAGTAACTTACTGCCACAGTACTGATTATTGAGTTGCTCATCCCCCTTCATCCTACCAGGCCTTGGATCCGCGGAGTCCCAAATCAAAATCACTTTTACACCTCTGCAAGTGACTCGCGACTCTATCACTTCCAGCACTCGACCAGGTCAGGATTTGACCTCACAGGAAATCCTGAAAGATTTTTATCAAGCAATCCCAAAAATGTCATGATTATACAGTACATGATTACATGTATACACAGTATTATGCCCGCTATATACAGTTATTATTCCCGCTACATACAGTTATATTTTTAACAATTACATTCATTATTATACAGTACATGATTATACATAGTATTATGCCCGCTATATACAGTTATTATTCCCGTTATATACAGTTATATTTTTAACAATTACATTCATTATTATATAGTACATGATTATACATAGTATTATGCCCGCTATATACAGTTATTATTCACGATATATAGTTATATTTTTAACGATTACATTCATGTTATTTTATGACAAAACAAATATATGTGATAATTATAGCAAAGGACAGCTCTTGCTTAAGAGCTGTCCTTTGCGGTGAGAGTCGCCGGGTCACAGCAGGTCCCGGCGGCTCTCCCCTCCCTCCCACTCCCGGCGCTGCTGCGCCGGGCTCTCCTCCTCCCTGCACCCGGAAGAGGATCAGTGCAGGGAGGAGGTCACAAGTCCAGGCAGCACAGCTCTGTGCTGCCCGGACACAGGTGAGGGGGCAGTGCGGGGCGGCGGGGGTCCGTGCGGGGCGGCAGTGGGTTCGCGTTAGAAGCCCATTGGCTTCTATGGGGCATCGCCAGATTTTTCTGGCGATGCCACCCGCCGCGGTAACCCAGCGGGGGATGCTTAGTGCATCCCGAAATGCGGTAAAAACCCCGATAACGGGGTTTTTACCGCATTTCCACCTTAGACAATCTCCCCCTGAGGCTTTAAAAAAATGAGAAACAGTACATATTACGCATCCAACGATCCAGCGACGCTGGCAGACCTCACGGCATGAATCTTCTTCGGGCAGGTAAGTGCTACTCCTGGGTGTCATCAAGCAGTCACTTCCTGCCACAGTACTGATTTGCTCATCCCCCTTCTTCTTGGATCCGCGGAGTCCCAAATCAAAATCTCTTTTACACCTATACAAGTGACTCGCGACTCTATCACCTCCAGCACTCGACCAGGTCACGATTTGACCGCACAGTAAATCCTGAAACATTTTTACCAAGCAATCCCCCAAAATGTCATGATAATACAATACATGATTATACACAGTGTTATGCCCATTATATACAGTTATTATGCCCATTATATACAGTTATATTTTTAACGATTACATTCATGTTATTTTATGACAAAAAAAAAAAATTAAGATAATATACATCCCTCCAGCCAAACCCCACTTCTAAGTGCCTAAAACAAGATAGACCCAGAAATGGACACACTTTAAAAATCTGATTAATGACTACAGGAGCCTCTATATAAACAGACTGAGGCTTTCAAAAAATGAGAAACAGTGCATATTGCCCATCCAACGATCCAGCGACGCTGGCAGACCTTACGGCGTGACCCTTCTTCGGGCACATAAGTGCTACTCCTGGATGTCATCAAGCAGTAACTTACTGCCACAGTACTGATTATTGAGTTGCTCATCCCCCTTCATCCTACCAGGCCTTGGATCCACGGAGTCCCAAATCAAAATCACTTTTACACCTCTGCAAGTGACTCGCGACTCTATCACTTCCAGCACTCGACCAGGTCAGGATTTGACCTCACAGTAAATCCTGAAAGATTTTTATCAAGCAATCCCAAAAATGTCATGATTATACAGTACATGATTACATGTATACACAGTATTATGCCCGCTATATACAGTTATTATTCCCGTTACATACAGTTATATTTTTAACAATTACATTCATTATTATACAGTAATGATTATACATAGTATTATGCCCGCTATATACAGTTATTATTCCCGTTATATACAGTTATATTTTTAACAATTACATTCATTATTATATAGTACATGATTATACATTTTATTATGCCCGCTATATACAGTTATTATTCCCGATATATAGTTATATTTTTAACGATTACATTCATGTTATTTTATGACAAAACAAATATATGCGATAATTAAAGCAAAGGACAGCTCTTGCTTTAAGAGCTGTCCTTTGCGGTGAGAGTCGCCGGGTCACAGCAGGTCCCGGCGGCTCTCCCCTCCCTCCCACACACGGCGCTGCTGCGCCGGGCTCTCCTCCTCCCTGCACCCGGAAGAGGATCAGTGCAGGGAGGAGGTCACAAGTCCAGGCAGCACAGCTCTGTGCTGCCCGGACACAGGTGAGGGGGCAATGCGGGGCGGCGGGGGTCCGTGCGGGGCGTCAGTGGGTTTGCGTTAGAAGCCCATTGGCTTCTATGGGGCATCGCCAGATTTTTCTGGCGATGCCACCCGCCGCGGTAACCCAGCGGGGGATGCTTAGAGCATCCCGAAATGCGGTAAAAACCCCGATAACGGGGTTTTTACCGCATTTCCACCTTAGACAATCTCCCCCTGAGGCTTTCAAAAAATGAGAAACAGTACATATTACGCATCCAACGATCCAGCGACGCTGGCAGACCTCACGTCATGAATCTTCTTCGGGCAGGTAAGTGCTACTCCTGGGTGTCATCAAGCAGTCACTTCCTGCCACAGTACTGATTTGCTCATCCCCCTTTTTCTTGGATCCGCGGAGTCCCAAATCAAAATCTCTTTTACACCTAAACAAGTGACTCGCGACTCTATCACCTCCAGCACTCGACCAGGTCACGATTTGACCGCACAGTAAATCCTGAAACATTTTTACCAAGCAATCCCCCAAAATGTCATGATAATACAATACATGATTATACACAGTGTTATGCCCATTATATACAGTTATTATGCCCATTATATACAGTTATATTTTTAACGATTACATTCATGGTATTTTATGACAAAAAAAAAAAATTAAGATAATATACATCCCTCCAGCCAAACCCCACTTCTAAGTGCCTAAAACAAGATAGACCCAGAAATGGACACACTTTAAAAATCTGGTTAATGACTACAGGAGCCTCTATATAAACAGACTGAGGCTTTCAAAAAATGAGAAACAGTGCATATTGCCCATCCAACGATCCAGCGACGCTGGCAGACCTTACGGCGTGACCCTTCTTCGGGCACATAAGTGCTACTCCTGGATGTCATCAAGCAGTAACTTACTGCCACAGTACTGATTATTGAGTTGCTCATCCCCCTTCATCCTACCAGGCCTTGGATCCGCGAAATCCCAAATCAAAATCACTTTTACACCTCTGCAAGTGACTCGCGACTCTATCACTTCCAGCACTCGACCAGGTCAGGATTTGACCTCACAGTAAATCCTGAAAGATTTTTATCAAGCAATCCCAAAAATGTCATGATTATACAGTACATGATTACATGTATACACAGTATTATGCCCGCTATATACAGTTATTATTCCCGCTACATACAGTTATATTTTTAACAATTACATTCATTATTATACAGTAATGATTATACATAGTATTATGCCCGCTATATACAGTTATTATTCCCGTTATATACAGTTATATTTTTAACAATTACATTCATTATTATATAGTACATGATTATACATAGTATTATGCCCGCTATATACAGTTATTATTCCCGATATATAGTTATATTTTTAACGATTACATTCATGTTATTTTATGACAAAACAAATATATGCGATAATTAAAGCAAAGGACAGCTCTTGCTTTAAGAGCTGTCCTTTGCGGTGAGAGTCGCCGGGTCACAGCAGGTCCCGGCGGCTCTCCCCTCCCTCCCACACACGGCGCTGCTGCGCCGGGCTCTCCTCCTCCCTGCACCCGGAAGAGGATCAGTGCAGGGAGGAGGTCACAAGTCCAGGCAGCACAGCTCTGTGCTGCCCGGACACAGGTGAGGGGGCAATGCGGGGCGGCGGGGGTCCGTGCGGGGCGTCAGTGGGTTTGCGTTAGAAGCCCATTGGCTTCTATGGGGCATCGCCAGATTTTTCTGGCGATGCCACCCGCCGCGGTAACCCAGCGGGGGATGCTTAGAGCATCCCGAAATGCGGTAAAAACCCCGATAACGGGGTTTTTACCGCATTTCCACCTTAGACAATCTCCCCCTGAGGCTTTCAAAAAATGAGAAACAGTGCATATTACGCATCCAACGATCCAGCGACGCTGGCAGACCTCACGGCATGATTCTTCTTCGGGCAGGTAAGTGCTACTCCTGGATGTCATCAAGCAGTCACTTCCTGCCACAGTACTGATTTGCTCATCCCCCTTCTTCTTCTTGGATCCGCGGAGTCCCAAATCAAAATCTCTTTTACACCTATACAAGTGTCTCGCGACTCTATCACCTCCAGCACTCGACCAGGTCACGATTTGACCTCACAGTAAATCCTGAAACATTTTTACCAAGCAATCCCCCAAAATGTCATGATAATACAATACATGATTATACACAGTGTTATGCCCATTATATACAGTTATTATGCCCATTATATACAGTTATATTTTTAACGATTACATTCATGTTATTTTATGACAAAAAAAAAATTAAGATAATATACATCCCTCCAGCCAAACCCCACTTCTAAGTGCCTAAAACAAGATAGACCCAGAAATGGACACACTTTAAAAATCTGGTTAATGACTACAGGAGCCTCTATATAAACAGACTTGGCTTTCAAAAAATGAGAAACAGTTTATATTGCCCATCCAACGATCCAGCGACGCTGGCAGACCTTACGGCGTGACCCTTCTTTGGGCACATAAGTGCTACTCCTGGATGTCATCAAGCAGTAACTTACTGCCACAGTACTGATTATTGAGTTGCTCATCCCCCTTCATCCTACCAGGCCTTGGATCCGCGGAGTCCCAAATCAAAATCACTTTTACACCTCTGCAAGTGACTCGCAACTCTATCACTTCCAGCACTCGACCAGGTCAGGATTTGACCTCACAGTAAATCCTGAAAGATTTTTATCAAGCAATCCCAAAAATGTCATGATTATACAGTACATGATTACATATATACACAGTATTATGCCCGCTATATACAGTTATTATTCCCGCTACATACAGTTATATTTTTAACAATTACATTCATTATTATACAGTACATGATTATACATAGTATTATGCCCGCTATATACAGTTATTATTCCCTTTATATACAGTTATATTTTTAACAATTACATTCATTATTATATAGTACATGATTATACATAGTATTATGCCCGCTATATACAGTTATTATTCACGATATATAGTTATATTTTTAACGATTACATTCATGTTATTTTGTGACAAAACAAATATATGCGATAATTATAGCAAAGGACAGCTCTTGCTTAAGAGCTGTCCTTTGCGGTGAGAGTCGCCGGGTCACAGCAGGTCCCGGCGGCTCTCCCCTCCCTCCCACACCCGGCGCTGCTGCGCCGGGCTCTCCTCCTCCCTGCACCCGGAAGAGGATCAGTGCAGGGAGGAGGTCACAAGTCCAGGCAGCACAGCTCTGTGCTGCCCGGACACAGGTGAGGGGGCAGTGCGGGGCGGCGGGGGTCCGTGCGGGGCGGCAGTGGGTTCGCGTTAGAAGCCCATTGGCTTCTATGGGGCATCGCCAGATTTTTCTGGCGATGCCACCCGCCGCGGTAACCCAGCGGGGGATGCTTAGTGCATCCCGAAATGCGGTAAAAACCCCGATAACGGGGTTTTTACCGCATTTCCACCTTAGACAATCTCCCCCTGAGGCTTTCAAAAAATGAGAAACAGTACATATTACGCATCCAACGATCCAGCGACGCTGGCAGACCTCACGTCATGAATCTTCTTCGGGCAGGTAAGTGCTACTCCTGGGTGTCATCAAGCAGTCACTTCCTGCCACAGTACTGATTTGCTCATCCCCCTTTTTCTTGGATCCGCGGAGTCCCAAATCAAAATCTCTTTTACACCTAAACAAGTGACTCGCGACTCTATCACCTCCAGCACTCGACCAGGTCACGATTTGACCGCACAGTAAATCCTGAAACATTTTTACCAAGCAATCCCCCAAAATGTCATGATAATACAATACATGATTATACACAGTGTTATGCCCATTATATACAGTTATTATGCCCATTATATACAGTTATATTTTTAACGATTACATTCATGGTATTTTATGACAAAAAAAAAAAAATTAAGATAATATACATCCCTCCAGCCAAACCCCACTTCTAAGTGCCTAAAACAAGATAGACCCAGAAATGGACACACTTTAAAAATCTGGTTAATGACTACAGGAGCCTCTATATAAACAGACTGAGGCTTTTAAAAAATGAGAAACAGTGCATATTGCCCATCCAACGATCCAGCGACGCTGTCAGACCTTACGGCGTGACCCTTCTTCGGGCACATAAGTGCTACTCCTGGATGTCATCAAGCAGTAACTTACTGCCACAGTACTGATTATTGAGTTGCTCATCCCCCTTCATCCTACCAGGCCTTGGATCCGCGAAATCCCAAATCAAAATCACTTTTACACCTCTGCAAGTGACTCGCGACTCTATCACTTCCAGCACTCGACCAGGTCAGGATTTGACCTCACAGTAAATCCTGAAAGATTTTTATCAAGCAATCCCAAAAATGTCATGATTATACAGTACATGATTACATGTATACACAGTATTATGCCCGCTATATACAGTTATTATTCCCGCTACATACAGTTATATTTTTAACAATTACATTCATTATTATACAGTAATGATTATACATAGTATTATGCCCGCTATATACAGTTATTATTCCCGTTATATACAGTTATATTTTTAACAATTACATTCATTATTATATAGTACATGATTATACATAGTATTATGCCCGCTATATACAGTTATTATTCCCGATATATAGTTATATTTTTAACGATTACATTCATGTTATTTTATGACAAAACAAATATATGCGATAATTAAAGCAAAGGACAGCTCTTGCTTTAAGAGCTGTCCTTTGCGGTGAGAGTCGCCGGGTCACAGCAGGTCCCGGCGGCTCTCCCCTCCCTCCCACACACGGTGCTGCTGCGCCGGGCTCTCCTCCTCCCTGCACCCGGAAGAGGATCAGTGCAGGGAGGAGGTCACAAGTCCAGGCAGCACAGCTCTGTGCTGCCCGGACACAGGTGAGGGGGCAATGCGGGGCGGCGGGGGTCCGTGCGGGGCGTCAGTGGGTTTGCGTTAGAAGCCCATTGGCTTCTATGGGGCATCGCCAGATTTTTCTGGCGATGCCACCCGCCGCGGTAACCCAGCGGGGGATGCTTAGAGCATCCCGAAATGCGGTAAAACCCCCGATAACGGGGGTTTTACCGCATTTCCACCTTAGACAATCTCCCCCTGAGGCTTTCAAAAAATGAGAAACAGTGCATATTACGCATCCAACGATCCAGCGACGCTGGCAGACCTCACGGCATGATTCTTCTTCGGGCAGGTAAGTGCTACTCCTGGATGTCATCAAGCAGTCACTTCCTGCCACAGTACTGATTTGCTCATCCCCCTTCTTCTTCTTGGATCCGCGGAGTCCCAAATCAAAATCTCTTTTACACCTATACAAGTGTCTCGCGACTCTATCACCTCCAGCACTCGACCAGGTCACGATTTGACCTCACAGTAAATCCTGAAACATTTTTACCAAGCAATCCCCCAAAATGTCATGATAATACAATACATGATTATACACAGTGTTATGCCCATTATATACAGTTATTATGCCCATTAAATACAGTTATATTTTTAACGATTACATTCATGTTATTTTATGACAAAAAAAAAAAATTAAGATAATATACATCCCTCCAGCCAAACCCCACTTCTAAGTGCCTAAAACAAGATAGACCCAGAAATGGACACACTTTAAAAATCTGATTAATGACTACAGGAGCCTCTATATAAACAGACTGAGGCTTTCAAAAAATGAGAAACAGTGCATATTGCCCATCCAACGATCCAGCGACGCTGGCAGACCTCATGGCGTGACCCTTCTTCGGGCACATAAGTGCTACTCCTGGATGTCATCAAGCAGTAACTTACTGCCACAGTACTGATTATTGAGTTGCTCATCCCCCTTCATCCTACCAGGCCTTAGATCCGCGGAGTCCCAAATCAAAATCACTTTTACACCTCTGCAAGTGACTCGCGACTCTATCACTTCCAGCACTCGACCAGGTCAGGATTTGACCTCACAGTAAATCCTGAAAGATTTTTATCAAGCAATCCCCAAAATGTCATGATTATACAGTACATGATTACATGTATACACAGTATTATGCCCGCTACATACAGTTATATTTTTAACAATTACATTCATTATTATACAGTACATGATTATACATAGTATTATGCCCGCTATATACAGTTATTATTCCCGTTATATACAGTTATATTTTTAACAATTACATTCATTATTATATAGTACATGATTATACATAGTATTATGCCCGCTATATACAGTTATTATTCCCGATATATAGTTATATTTTTAACGATTACATTCATGTTATTTTATGACAAAACAAATATATGCGATAATTATAGCAAAGGACATCTCTTGCTTTAAGAGCTGTCCTTTGCGGTGAGAGTCGCCGGGTCACAGCAGGTCCCGGCGGCTCTCCCCTCCCTCCCACACCCGGCGCTGTTGCGCCGGGCTCTTCTCCTCCCTGCACCCGGAAGAGGATCAGTGCAGGGAGGAGGTCACAAGTCCAGGCAGCACAGCTCTGTGCTGCCCGGACACAGGTGAGGGGGCAATGCGGGGCGGCGGGGGTCCGTGCGGGGCGGCAGTGGGTTCGCGTTAGAAGCCCATTGGCTTCTATGGGGCATCGCCAGATTTTTCTGGCGATGCCACCCGCCGCGGTAACCCAGCGGGGGATGCTTAGAGCATCCCGAAATGCGGTAAAAACCCCGATAACGGGGTTTTTACCGCATTTCCACCTTAGACAATCTCCCCCTGAGGCTTTAAAAAAATGAGAAACAGTGCATATTACGCATCCAACGATCCAGCGACGCTGGCAGACCTCACGGCATGATTCTTCTTCGGGCAGGTAAGTGCTACTCCTGGATGTAATCAAACAGTCACTTCCTGCCACAGTACTGATTTGCTCATCCCCCTTCTTCTTCTTGGATCCGCGGAGTCCCAAATCAAAATCTCTTTTACACCTATACAAGTGACTCGCGACTCTATCACCTCCAGCACTCGACCAGGTCACGATTTGACCTCACAGTAAATCCTGAAACATTTTTACCAAGCAATCCCCCAAAATGTCATAATACAATACATGATTATACACAGTGTTATGCCCATTATATACAGTTATTATGCCCATTATATACAGTTATATTTTTAACGATTACATTCATTTTATTTTATGACAAAAAAAAAATTAAGATAATATACATCCCTCCAGCCAAACCCCACTTCTAAGTGCCTAAAACAAGATAGACCCAGAAATGGACACACTTTAAAAATCTGGTTAATGACTACAGGAGCCTCTATATAAACAGACTGAGGCTTTCAAAAAATGAGAAACAGTGCATATTGCCCATCCAACGATCCAGCGACGCTGGCAGACCTTACGGCGTGACCCTTCTTCGGGCACATAAGTGCTACTCCTGGATGTCATCAAGCAGTAACTTACTGTCACAGTACTCATTATTGAGTTGCTCATCCCCCTTCATCCTACCAGGCCTTAGATCCGCGGAGTCCCAAATCAAAATCACTTTTACACCTCTGCAAGTGACTTGCGACTCTATCACTTCCAGCACTCGACCAGGTCAGGATTTGACCTCACAGTAAATCCTGAAAGATTTTTATCAAGCAATCCCCAAAATGTCATGATTATACAGTACATGATTACATGTATACACAGTATTATGCCCGCTATATACAGTTATTATTCCCGTTATATACAGTTATATATTTAACAATTACATTCATTATTATACAGTACATGATTATACATAGTATTATGCCCGCTATATACAGTTATTATTCCCGATATATATTTATATTTTTAACGATTACATTCATGTTATTTTATGACAAAACAAATATATGCGATAATTATAGCAAAGGACAGCTCTTGCTTTAAGAGCTGTCCTTTGCGGTGAGAGTCGCCGGGTCACAGCAGGTCCCGGCGGCTCTCCCCTCACTCCCACACCCGGCGCTGCTGCGCCGGGCTCTCCTCCTCCCTGCACCCGGAAGAGGATCAGTGCAGGGAGGAGGTCACAAGTCCAGGCAGCACAGCTCTGTGCTGCCCGGACACAGGTGAGGGGGCTATGCGGGGCGGCGGGGGTCCGTGCGGGGCGGCGGGGGTCCGTGCGGGGCGGCGGGGGTCCGTGCGGGGCGGCAGTGGGTTCGCGTTAGAAGCCCATTGGCTTCTATGGGGCATCGCCAGATTTTTCTGGCGATGCCACCCGCCGCGGTAACCCAGCGGGGGATGCTTAGAGCATCCCGAAATGCGGTAAAAACCCAGATAACGGGGTTTTTACCGCATTTCCACCTTAGACAATCTCCCCCTGAGGCTTTCAAAAAATGAGAAACAGTGCATATTACGCATCCAACGATCCAGCGACGCTGGCAGACCTCACGGCATGATTCTTCTTCGGGCAGGTAAGTGCTACTCCTGGATGTCATCAAGCAGTCACTTCCTGCCACAGTACTGATTTGCTCATCCCCCTTCTTCTTCTTGGATCCGTGGAGTCCCAAATCAAAATCTCTTTTACACCTATACAAGTGACTCGCGACTCTATCACCTCCAGCACTCGACCAGGTCACGATTTGACCTCACAGTAAATCCTGAAACATTTTTACCAAGCAATCCCCCAAAATGTCATGATAATACAATACATGATTATACACAGTGTTATGCCCATTATATACAGTTATTATGCCCATTATATACAGTTATATTTTTAACGATTACATTCATGTTATTTTATGACAAACAAAAAATTAAGATAATATACATCCCTCCAGCCAAACCCCACTTCTAAGTGCCTAAAACAAGATAGACCCAGAAATGGACACACTTTAAAAATCTGGTTAATGACTACAGGAGCCTCTATATAAACAGACTGAGGCTTTCAAAAAATGATAAACAGTGCATATTGCCCATCCAACGATACAGCGACGCTGGCAGACCTTACGGCGTGACCCTTCTTTGGGCACATAAGTGCTACTCCTGGATGTCATCAAGCAGTAACTTACTGCCACAGTACTGATTATTGAGTTGCTAATCCCCCTTCATCCTACCAGGCCTTGGATCCGCAGAGTCACAAATCAAAATCACTTTTACACCTCTGCAAGTGACTCGCGACTCTATCACTTCCAGCACTCGACCAGGTCAGGATTTGACCTCACAGTAAATCCTGAAAGATTTTTATCAAGCAATCCCAAAAATGTCATGATTATACAGTACATGATTACATGTATACACAGTATTATGCCCGCTATATACAGTTATTATTCCCGTTACATACAGTTATATTTTTAACAATTACATTCATTATTATACAGTAATGATTATACATAGTATTATGCCCGCTATATACAGTTATTATTCCTGTTATATACAGTTATATTTTTAACAATTACATTCATTATTATATAGTACATGATTATACATAGTATTATGCCCGCTATATACAGTTATTATTCCCGATATATAGTTATATTTTTAACGATTACATTCATGTTATTTTATGACAAAACAAATATATGCGATAATTAAAGCAAAGGACAGCTCTTGCTTTAAGAGCTGTCCTTTGCGGTGAGAGTCGCCGGGTCACAGCAGGTCCCGGCGGCTCTCCCCTCCCTCCCACACACGGCGCTGCTGCGCCGGGCTCTCCTCCTCCCTGCACCCGGAAGAGGATCAGTGCAGGGAGGAGGTCACAAGTCCAGGCAGCACAGCTCTGTGCTGCCCGGACACAGGTGAGGGGGCAATGCGGGGCGGCGGGGGTCCGTGCGGGGCGTCAGTGGGTTTGCGTTAGAAGCCCATTGGCTTCTATGGGGCATCGCCAGATTTTTCTGGCGATGCCACCCGCCGCGGTAACCCAGCGGGGGATGCTTAGAGCATCCCGAAATGCGGTAAAAACCCCGATAACGGGGTTTTTACCGCATTTCCACCTTAGACAATCTCCCCCTGAGGCTTTCAAAAAATGAGAAACAGTGCATATTACGCATCCAACGATCCAGAGACGCTGGCAGACCTCACGGCATGATTCTTCTTTGGGCAGGTAAGTGCTACTCCTGGATGTCATCATGCAGTCACTTCCTGCCACAGTACTGATTTGCTCATCCCCCTTCTTCTTCTTGGATCCGCGGAGTCCCAAATCAAAATCTCTTTTACACCTATACAAGTGACTCGCGACTCTATCACCTCCAGCACTCGACCAGGTCACGATTTGACCTCACAGTAAATCCTGAAACATTTTTACCAAGCAATCCCCCAAAATGTCATGATAATACAATACATGATTATACACAGTGTTATGCCCATTATATACAGTTATTATGCCCATTATATACAGTTATATTTTTAACGATTACATTCATGTTATTTTATGACAAAAAAAAAATTAAGATAATATACATCCCTCCAGCCAAACCCCACTTCTAAGTGCCTAAAACAAGATAGACCCAGAAATGGACACACTTTAAAAATCTGGTTAATGACTACAGGAGCCTCTATATAAACAGACTGAGGCTTTCAAAAAATGAGAAACAGTGCATATTGCCCATCCAACGATCCAGCGACGCTGGCAGACCTTACGGCGTGACCCTTCTTCGGGCACATAAGTGCTACTCCTGGATGTCATCAAGCAGTAACTTACTGCCACAGTACTGATTATTGAGTTGCTCATCCCCCTTCATCCTACCAGGCCTTGGATCCGAGAAATCCCAAATCAAAATCACTTTTACACCTCTGCAAGTGACTCGCGACTCTATCACTTCCAGCACTCGACCAGGTCAGGATTTGACCTCACAGTAAATCCTGAAAGATTTTTATCAAGCAATCCCAAAAATGTCATGATTATACAGTACATGATTACATGTATACACAGTATTATGCCCGCTATATACAGTTATTATTCCCGTTACATACAGTTATATTTTTAACAATTACATTCATTATTATACAGTACATGATTATACATAGTATTATGCCCGCTATATACAGTTATTATTCCCGTTATATACAGTTATATTTTTAACAATTACATTCATTATTATATAGTACATGATTATACATAGTATTATGCCCGCTATATACAGTTATTATTCCCGATATATAGTTATATTTTTAACGATAACATTCATGTTATTTTATGACAAAACAAATATATGCGATAATTATAGCAAAGGACATCTCTTGCTTTAAGAGCTGTCCTTTGCGGTGAGAGTCGCCGGGTCACAGCAGGTCCCGGCGGCTCTCCCCTCCCTCCCACACCCGGCGCTGTTGCGCCGGGCTCTTCTCCTCCCTGCACCCGGAAGAGGATCAGTGCAGGGAGGAGGTCACAAGTCCAGGCAGCACAGCTCTGTGCTGCCCGGACACAGGTGAGGGGGCAATGCGGGGCGGCGGGGGTCCGTGCGGGGCGGCAGTGGGTTCGCGTTAGAAGCCCATTGGCTTCTATGGGGCATCGCCAGATTTTTCTGGCGATGCCACCCGCCGCGGTAACCCAGCGGGGGATGCTTAGAGCATCCCGAAATGCGGTAAAAAACCCGATAAAGGGGTTTTTACCGCATTTCCACCTTAGACAATCTCCCCCTGAGGCTTTCAAAAAATGAGAAACAGTGCATATTGCCCATCCAACGATCCAGCGACGCTGGCAGACCTTACGGCGTGACCCTTCTTTGGGCACATAAGTGCTACTCCTGGATGTCATCAAGCAGTAACTTACTGCCACAGTACTGATTATTGAGTTGCTCATCCCCCTTCATCCTACCAGGCCTTGGATCCGCGAAATCCCAAATCAAAATCACTTTTACACCTCTGCAAGTGACTCGCGACTCTATCACTTCCAGCACTCGACCAGGTCAGGATTTGACCTCACAGTAAATCCTGAAAGATTTTTATCAAGCAATCCCAAAAATGTCATGATTATACAGTACATGATTACATGTATACACAGTATTATGCCCGCTATATACAGTTATTATTCCCGCTACATACAGTTATATTTTTAACAATTACATTCATTATTATACAGTACATGATTATACATAGTATTATGCCCGCTATATACAGTTATTATTCCCGTTATATACAGTTATATTTTTAACAATTACATTCATTATTATATAGTACATGATTAAACATAGTATTATGCCCGCTATATACAGTTATTATTCACGATATATAGTTATATTTTTAACGATTACATTCATGTTATTTTATGACAAAACAAATATATGCGATAATTAGAGCAAAGCACAGCTCTTGCTTGAGAGCTGTCCTTTGCGGTGAGAGTCGCCGGGTCACAGCAGGTCCCGGCGGCTCTCCCCTCCCTCCCACACCCGGCGCTGCTGCGCCGGGCTCTCCTCCTCCCTGCACCCGGAAGAGGATCCGTGCAGGGAGGAGGTCACAAGTCCAGGCAGCACAGCTCTGTGCTGCCCGGACACAGGTGAGGGGGCAGTGCGGGGCGGCGGGGGTCCGTGCGGGGCGGCAGTGGGTTCGCGTTAGAAGCCCATTGGCTTCTATGGGGCATCGCCAGATTTTTCTGGCGATGCCACCCGCCGCGGTAACCCAGCGGGGGATGCTTAGTGCATCCCGAAATGCGGTAAAAACCCCGATAACGGGGTTTTTACCGCATTTCCACCTTAGACAATCTCCCCCTGAGGCTTTCAAAAAATGAGAAACAGTACATATTACGCATCCAACGATCCAGCGACGCTGGCAGACCTCACGGCATGAATCTTCTTCGGGCAGGTAAGTGCTACTCCTGGGTGTCATCAAGCAGTCACTTCCTGCCACAGTACTGATTTGCTCATCCCCCTTCTTCTTGGATCCGCGGAGTCCCAAATCAAAATCTCTTTTACACCTATACAAGTGACTCGCGACTCTATCACCTCCAGCACTCGACCAGGTCACGATTTGACCGCACAGTAAATCCTGAAACATTTTTACCAAGCAATCCCCCAAAATGTCATGATAATACAATACATGATTATACACAGTGTTATGCCCATTATTTACAGTTATTATGCCCATTATATACAGTTATATTTTTAACGATTACATTCATGTTATTTTATGACAAAAAAAAAAAAATTAAGATAATATACATCCCTCCAGCCAAACCCCACTTCTAAGTGCCTAAAACAAGATAGACCCAGAAATGGACACACTTTAAAAATCTGGTTAATGACTACAGGAGCCTCTATATAAACAGACTGAGGCTTTCAAAAAATGAGAAACAGTGCATATTGCCCATCCAACGATCCAGCGACGCTGGCAGACCTTACGGCGTGACCCTTCTTTGGGCACATAAGTGCTACTCCTGGATGTCATCAAGCAGTAACTTACTGCCACAGTACTGATTATTGAGTTGCTCATCCCCCTTCATCCTACCAGGCCTTGGATCCGCGAAATCCCAAATCAAAATCACTTTTACACCTCTGCAAGTGACTCGCGACTCTATCACTTCCAGCACTCGACCAGGTCAGGATTTGACCTCACAGGAAATCCTGAAAGATTTTTATCAAGCAATCCCAAAAATGTCATGATTATACAGTACATGATTACATGTATACACAATATTATGCCCGCTATATACAGTTATTATTCCCGTTATATACAGTTATATTTTTAACAATTACATTCATTATTATACAGTACATGATTATACATAGTATTATGCCCGCTATATACAGTTATTGTTCCCGTTATATACAGTTATATTTTTAACAATTACATTCATTATTATAGAGTACATGATTATACATAGTATTATGCCCGCTATATACAGTTATTATTCCCGATATATATTTATACTTTTAACGATTACATTCATGTTATTTTATGACAAAACAAATATATGCGATAATTATAGCCAAGGACAGCTCTTGCTTTAAGAGCTGTCCTTTGCGGTGAGAGTCGCCGGGTCACAGCAGGTCCCGGCGCCTCTCCCCTCCCTCCCACACCCGGCGCTACTGCGCCGGGCTCTCCTCCTCCCTGCACCCGGAAGAGGATCAGTGCAGGGAGGAGGTCACAAGTCCAGGCAGCACAGCTCTGTGCTGCCCGGACACAGGTGAGGGGGCAATGCGGGGCGGCGGGGGTCCGTGCGGGGTGTCAGTGGGTTCGCGTTAGAAGCCCATTGGCTTCTATGGGGCATCGCCAGATTTTTCTGGCGATGCCACCCGCCGCGGTAACCCAGCGGGGGATGCTTAGAGCATCCCGAAATGCGGTAAAAACCCCGATAACGGGGTTTTTACCGCATTTCCACCTTAGACAATCTCCCCCTGAGGCTTTCAAAAAATGAGAAACAGTGCATATTACGCATCCAACGATCCAGCGACGCTGGCAGACCTCACGGCATGATTCTTCTTTGGGCAGGTAAGTGCTACTCCTGGATGTCATCATGCAGTCACTTCCTGCCACAGTACTGATTTGCTCATCCCCCTTCTTCTTCTTGGATCCGCGGAGTCCCAAATCAAAATCTCTTTTACACCTATACAAGTGACTCGCGACTCTATCACCTCCAGCACTCGACCAGGTCACGATTTGACCTCACAGTAAATCCTGAAACATTTTTACCAAGCAATCCCCCAAAATGTCATGATAATACAATACATGATTATACACAGTGTTATGCCCATTATATACAGTTATATTTTTAACGATTACATTCATGTTATTTTATGACAAAAAAAAATATTAAGATAATATACATCCCTCCAGCCAAACCCCACTTCTAAGTGCCTAAAACAAGATAGACCCAGAAATGGACAAACTTTAAAAATCTGGTTAATGACTACAGGAGCCTCTATATAAACAGACTGAGGCTTTCAAAAAATGAGAAACAGTGCATATTGCCCATCCAACGATCCAGCGACGCTGGCAGACCTTACGGCGTGACCCTTCTTTGGGCACATAAGTGCTACTCCTGGATGTCATCAAGCAGTAACTTACTGCCACAGTACTGATTATTGAGTTGCTCATCCCCCTTCATCCTACCAGGCCTTGGATCCGCGGAGTCCCAAATCAAAATCACTTTTACACCTCTGCAAGTGACTCACGACTCTATCACTTCCAGCCCTCGACCAGGTCAGGATTTGACCTCACAGTAAATCCTGAAAGATTTTTATCAAGCAATCCCAAAAATGTCATGATTATACAGTACATGATTACATGTATACACAGTATTATGCCCGCTATATTCAGTTATTATTCCCGTTATATACAGTTATATTTTTAACAATTACATTTATTATTATACAGTACATGATTATACATAGTATTATGCCCGCTATATACAGTTATTATTCCCGTTATATACAGTTATATTTTTAACAATTACATTCATTATTATATAGTACATGATTATACATAGTATTATGCCCGCTATATACAGTTATTATTCCCGATATATAGTTATATTTTTAACGATTACATTCATGTTATTTTATGACAAAACAAATATATGCGATAATTATAGCAAAGGACAGCTCTTGCTTTAAGAGCTGTCCTTTGCGGTGAGAGTCGCTGGGTCACAGCAGGTCCCGGCGGCTCTCCCCTCCCTCCCACACCCGGCGCTGCTGCGCCGGGCTCTCCTCCTCCCTGCACCCGGAAGAGGATCAGTGCAGGGAGCAGGTCACAAGTCCAGGCAGCACAACTCTGTGCTGCCCAGACACAGGTGAGGGGGCAATGCGGGGCGGCGGGGGTCCGTGCTGGGCGGCGGGGGTCCGTTCTGGGCGGCGGGGGTCCGTGCGGGTCGGCAGTGGGTTCGCGTTAGAAGCCCATTGGCTTCTATGGGGCATCGCCAGATTTTTCTGGCGACGCCACCCGCCGCGGTAACCCAGCGGGGGATGCTTAGAGCATCCCGAAATGCGGTAAAAACCCTGATAACGGGGTTTTTACCGCATTTCCACCTTAGACAATCTCCCCCTGAGGCTTTAAAAAAATGAGAAACAGTGCATATTACGCATCCAACGATCCAACGACGCTGGCAGACCTCACGGCATGATTCTTCTTCGGGCAGGTAAGTGCTACTCCTGGATGTCATCAAGCAGTCACTTCCTGCCACAGTACTGATTTGCTCATCCCCCTTCTTCTTCTTGGATCCGCGGAGTCCCAAATCAAAATCTCTTTTACACCTATACAAGTGACTCGCGACTCTATTACCTCCAGCACTCGACCAGGTCACGATTTGACCTCACAGTAAATCCTAAACATTTTTACCAAGCAATCCCCCAAAATGTCATGATAATACAATACATGATTATACACAGTGTTATGCCCATTATATACAGTTATTATGCCCATTATATACAGTTATATTTTTAACGATTACATTCATATTATTTTATGACAAAAAAAAAAAAAATTAAGATAATATACATCCTTCCAGCCAAACCCCACTTCTAAGTGCCTAAAACAAGATAGACCCAGAAATGGACACACTTTAAAAATCTGGTTAATGACTACAGGAGCCTCTATATAAACAGACTGAGGCTTTCAAAAAATGAGAAACAGTGCATATTGCCCATCCAACGATCCAGCGACGCTGGCAGACCTTACGGCGTGACCCTTCTTCGGGCACATAAGTGCTACTCCTGGATGTCATCAAGCAGTAACTTACTGCCACAGTACTGATTATTGAGTTGCTCATCCCCCTTCATCCTACCAGGCCTTGGATCCGCGGAGTCCCAAATCAAAATCACTTTTACACCTCTGCAAGTGACTCGCGACTCTATCACTTCCAGCACTCGACCAGGTCAGGATTTGACCTCACAGTAAATCCTGAAAGATTTTTATCAAGCAATCCCAAAAATGTCATGATTATACAGTACATGATTACATGTATACACAGTATTATGCCCGCTATATACAGTTATTATTCCCGTTACATACAGTTATATTTTTAACAATTACATTCATTATTATACAGTAATGATTATACATAGTATTATGCCTGCTATATACAGTTATTATTCCCATTATATACAGTTATATTTTTAACAATTACATTCATTATTATATAGTACATGATTATACATAGTATTATGCCCGTTATATACAGTTATTATTCCCGATATATAGTTATATTTTTAACGATTACATTCATGTTATTTTATGACAAAACAAATATATGCGATAATTAAAGCAAAGGACAGCTCTTGCTTTAAGAGCTGTCCTTTGCGGTGAGAGTCGCCGGGTCACAGCAGGTCCCGGCGGCTCTCCCCTCCCTCCCACACACGGCGCTGCTGCGCCGGGCTCTCCTCCTCCCTGCACCCGGAAGAGGATCAGTGCAGGGAGGAGGTCACAAGTCCAGGCAGCACAGCTCTGTGCTGCCCGGACACAGGTGAGGGGGAAATGCGGGGCGGCGGGGGTCCGTGCGGGGCGTCAGTGGGTTTGCGTTAGAAGCCCATTGGCTTCTATGGGGCATCGCCAGATTTTTCTGGCGATGCCACCCGCCGCGGTAACCCAGCGGGGGATGCTTAGAGCATCCCGAAATGCGGTAAAAACCCCGATAACGGGGTTTTTACCGCATTTCCACCTTAGACAATCTCCCCCTGAGGCTTTCAAAAAATGAGAAACAGTGCATATTACGCATCCAACGATCCAGCGACGCTGGCAGACCTCACGGCATGATTCTTCTTCGGGCAGGTAAGTGCTACTCCTGGATGTCATCAAGCAGTCACTTCCTGCCACAGTACTGATTTGCTCATCCCCCTTCTTCTTCTTGGATCCGCGGAGTCCCAAATCAAAATCTCTTTTACACCTATACAAGTGACTCGCGACTCTATCACCTCCAGCACTCGACCAGGTCACGATTTGACCTCACAGTAAATCCTGAAACATTTTTACCAAGCAATCCCCCAAAATGTCATGATAATACAATACATGATTATACACAGTGTTATGCCCATTATATACAGTTATTATGCCCATTATATACAGTTATATTTTTAACGATTACATTCATGTTATTTTATGACAAAAAAAAAAATTAAGATAATATACATCCCTCCAGCCGGGATGCGGTCATTTGGTCTACTGCATTATGGTCGACAGTCATTAGGTCGAATCCATTAGGTCGACATGCTAAAAGGTCGACATGACTCTAGGTCGACATGGGAAAAGGTCGACATGATTCTAGTTCGAAAGGTCATTAGTTCGACAGGTCATTAGTTCGACAAGGTCATTAGTTCGACATTGTCTATGTCGACATTCACAAGGTCGACATGGAGTTTTTCACTGTTTTTTGAGCCAACATGTGCCGACAGGTGGTATTTCATGCCCTACCATCCACTAGGGCGTGGTGGGAGAATAAAATAGTGTGCCGAGCGTAGCGAGGCACCGTGCCCGACGCATTGCGAGCGCAGCGAGCGATGCGAGGGGATGCAGTGCACTTTAAACTGTGTCCATGTCGACTGTGTTGACATCCAGGTAAAAAAACAGTGAAAAACCCCATGTCGACCTTGTGAATGTCGACATATACAATGTCGAACTAATGACCTTGTCGAACTAATGACCTGTCGAACTAATGACCTTTCGACCTAGAATCATGTCGACCTTTTCCCATGTCGACCTAGAGTCATGTCGACCTTTTAGCATGTCGACCTAATGGATTCGACCTAATGACTTTCGACCATAATGCAATAGACCAAATGATCCCAACCCCTCCAGCCAAACCCCACTTCTAAGTGCCTAAAACAAGATAGACCCAGAAATGGACACACTTTAAAAATCTGGTTAATGACTACAGGAGCCTCTATATAAACAGACTGAGGCTTTCAAAAAATGAGAAACAGTGCATATTGCCCATCCAACGATCCAGCGACGCTGGCAGACCTTACGGCGTGACCCTTTTTCGGGCACATAAGTGCTACTCCTGGATGTCATCAAGCAGTAACTTACTGCCACAGTACTGATTATTGAGTTGCTCATCCCCCTTCATCCTACCAGGCCTTGGATCCGCGGAGTCCCAAATCAAAATCACTTTTACACCTCTGCAAGTGACTCGCGACTCTATCACTTCCAGCACTCGACCAGGTTAGGATTTGACCTCACAGTAAATCCTGAAAGATTTTTATCAAGCAATCCCAAAAATGTCATGATTATACAGTACATGATTATATGTATACACAGTATTATGCCCGCTATATACAGTTATTATTCCCGTTACATACAGTTATATTTTTAACAATTACATTCATTATTATACAGTAATGATTATACATAGTATTATGCCTGCTATATACAGTTATTATTCCCATTATATACAGTTATATTTTTAACAATTACATTCATTATTATGTAGTACATGATTATACATAGTATTATGCCCGCTATATACAGTTATTATTCCCGATAAATAGTTATATTTTTAACGATTACATTCATGTTATTTTATGACAAAACAAATATATGCGATAATTATAGCAAAGGACAGCTCTTGCTTTAAGAGCTGTCCTTTGCGGTGAGAGTCGCCGGGTCACAGCAGGTCCCGGCAGCTCTCCCCTCCCTCCCACACCCGGCGCTGCTGCGCCGGGTTCTCCTCCTCCCTGCACCCGGAAGAGGATCAGTGCAGGGAGGAGGTCACAAGTCCAGGCAGCACAGCTCTGTGCTGCCCGGACACAGGTGAGGGGGCAATGCGGGCGGCGGGGGTCCATGCTGGGTGGCGTGGGTCCGTGCGGGGCGGCAGTGGGTTCGCGTTAGAAGCCCATTGGCTTCTATGGGGCATCGCCAGATTTTTCTGGCGATGCCACCCGCCGCGGTAACCCAGCGGGGGATGCTTAGAGCATCCCAAAATGCGGTAAAAACCCCGATAACGGGGTTTTTACCGCATTTCCACCTTAGACAATCTCCCCCTGAGGCTTTCAAAAAATGAGAAACAGTGCATATTACGCATCCAACGATCCAGCGACGCTGGCAGACCTCACGGCATGATTCTTCTTCGGGCAGGTAAGTGCTACTCCTGGATGTCATCAAGCAGTCACTTCCTGCCACAGTACTGATTTGCTCATCCCCCTTCTTCTTCTTGGATCCGCGGAGTCCCAAATCAAAATCTCTTTTACACCTATGCAAGTGACTCGCGACTCTATCACCTCCAGCACTCGACCAGGTCACGATTTGACCTCACAGTAAATCCTGAAACATTTTTACCAAGCAATCCCCCAAAATGTCATGATAATACAATACATGATTATACACAGTGTTATGCCCATTATATACAGTTATTATGCCCATTATATACAGTTATATTTTTAACGATAACATTCATGTTATTTTATGACAAAAAAAAATAAAATTAAGATAATATACATCCCTCCAGCCAAACCCTACTTCTAAGTGCCTAAAACAAGATAGACCCAGAAATGGACACACTTTAAAAATCTGGTTAATGACTACAGGAGCCTCTATATAAACAGACTGAGGCTTTCAAAAAATGAGAAACAGTGCATATTGCCCATCCAACGATCCAGCGACGCTGGCAGACCTTACGGCGTGACCCTTCTTCGGGCACATAAGTGCTACTCCTGGATGTCATCAAGTAGTAACTTACTGCCACAGTACTGATTATTGAGTTGCTCATCCCCCGTCATCCTACCAGGCCTTGGATCCGCGGAGTCCCAAATCAAAATCACTTTTACACCTCTGCACCTCTGCAAATGACTCGCGACTCTATCACTTCCAGCACTCGACCAGGTCAGGATTTGACTTCACAGTAAATCCTGAAAGATTTTTATCAAGCAATCCCAAAAATGTCATGATTATACAGTACATGATTACATGTATACACAGTATTATGCCCGCTATATACAGTTATTATTCCCGTTATATACAGTTATATTTTTAACAATTACATTCATTATTATACAATACATGATTATACATAGTATTATGCCCGCTATATACAGTTATTATTCCCGTTATATACAGTTATATTTTTAACAATTACATTCATTATTATAGAGTACATGATTATACATAGTATTATGCCCGCTATATTCAGTTATTATTCCCGTTATATACAGTTATATTTTTAACAATTACATTCATTATTATAGAGTACATGATTATACATAGTATTATGCCCGCTATATACAGTTATTATTCCCGATATATAGTTATATTTTTAACGATTACATTCATGTTATTTTATGACAAAACAAATATATGCGATAATTATAGCAAAGGACCGCTCTTGCTTTAAGAGCTGTCCTTTGCAGTGAGAGTCAACGGGTCACAGCAGGTCCCGGCGGCTCTCCCCTCCCTCCCACACCCAGCGCTGCTGCGCCGGGCTCTCCTTCTCCCTGCACCCGGAAGAGGATCAGTGCAGGGAGGAGGTCACAAGTCCAGGCAGCACAGCTCTGTGCTGCCCGGACACAGGTAAGGGGGCAATGCGGGGCGGCGGGGTCCATGCTGGGCGGCGGGGGTCCGTGCGGGGCGGCAGTGGGTTCGTGTTAGAAGCCCATTGGCTTCTATGGGGCATCGCCAGATTTTTCTGGCGATGCCACCCGCCGCGGTAACCCAGCGGGGGATGCTTAGAGCATCCCGAAATGCGGTAAAAACCCGATAACGGGGTTTTTACCGCATTTCCACCTTAGACAATCTCCCCCTGAGGCTTTCAAAAAATGAGAAACAGTGCATATTACGCATCCAACGATCCAGCGACGCTGGCAGACCTCACGGCATGATTCTTCTTCGGGCAGGTAAGTGCTACTCCTGGATGTCATCAAGCAGTCACTTCCTGCCACAGTACTGATTTGCTCATCCCCCTTGTTCTTCTTGGATCCGCGGAGTCCCAAATCAAAATCTCTTTTACACTTATACAAGTGACTCGCGACTCTATCACCTCCAGCACTCGACCAGGTCACGATTTGACCTCACAGTAAATCCTGAAACATTTTTACCAAGCAATTCCCCAAAATGTCATGATAATACAATACATGATTATACACAGTGTTATGCCCATTATATACAGTTATTATGCCCATTATATACAGTTATATTTTTAACGATTACATTCATGTTATTTTATGACAAAAAAAAAAAAAAAAGATAATATACATCCCTCCAGCCAAACCCCACTTCTAAGTGCCTAAAACAAGATAGACCCAGAAATGGACACACTTTAAAAATCTGGTTAATGACTACAGGAGCCTCTATATAAACAGACTGAGGCTTTCAAAAAACGAGAAACAGTGCATATTGCCCATCCAACGATCCAGCGACGATGGCAGACCTTACGGCGTGACCCTTTTTCGGGCACATAAGTGCTACTCCTGGATGTCATCAAGCAGTAACTTACTGCCACAGTACTGATTATTGAGTTGCTCATCCCCCTTCATCCTACCAGGCCTTGGATCCGCGGAGTCCCAAATCAAAATCACTTTTACACCTCTGCAAGTGACTCGCGACTCTATCACTTCCAGCACTCGACCAGGTCAGGATTTGACCTCACAGTAAATCCTGAAAGATTTTTATCAAGCAATCCCAAAAATGTCATGATTATACAGTACATGATTACATGTATACACAGTATTATGCCCGCTATATACAGTTATTATTCCCGTTATATACAGTTATATTTTTAACAATTACATTCATTATTATACCGTACATGATTATACATAGTATTATGCCCGCTATATACAGTTATTATTCCCGTTATATACAGTTATATTTTTAACAATTACATTCATTATTATATAGTACATGATTATACATAGTATTATGCCCGCTATATACAGTTATTATTCCCGATATATAGTTATATTTTTAACGATTACATTCATGTTATTTTATGACAAAACAAATACAGGGATTTTGTACTTACCGTAAATCCTTTTCTCCGAGTCCACAGGTGTCACTGGAGTTACACTGGGGAATAGAAGGCGACCACAGGGAGCATGGGCACTTTAAAATAATTAATCAGTGTGACCAACTCCTCCCCTTCTACTTCCCCTCCCAGGCAGTCATAAAGATCGTGCCCGAAAGGGAGCAGAAAGATATAACACACATCCGAGAGGAGGTTCATCACAACATAACATCATTCAATACGTATAGTAGAAAAAGATATAAATATATGAAAAAACAAACACACACACAGAGTCAAACCAGACGAGACAGGTGTGTAATAACCATGTTTAAATAACCCTGACAAGGGAAAACTCCAGAGGTTACCCAATAGGAACCTAACACTGAACGTAACAGGTGGAGAACAGCGCTGAGGTGGGCGTCCAGTGACACCTGTGGACTCGGAGAAAAGGATTTACGGTAAGTACAAAATCCCTGTTTCTCCTTCATCCACTAGGTGTCACTGGAGTTACACTGGGGACGTCCCAGAGCTTTCAACCCGGGTGGGTGAGCGCTGAGATCCCCTTAAAACAGAGCGGCCAAACTGAGAAGCTGGTGCCGCAAAGGTATCAAACCTATAAAAGCGCACAAAGGTGTGCCGACCCGACCATGTCGCAGCACGACAGAGCTGTTGCAAGGAGACCCCACGGGCAGCCGCCCATGAAGGACCCACCGATCTGGTGGAGTGCGCACCTATGTTAGTAGGAGGCGTCTGAGCCTCAGCAAGGTATGCCTGACGAATTGTCAGACGGATCCATCTGGCCAGCGTTTGCTTTGAAGCTGGCCATCCACGACGCACTGGGTCGTAGGTAACAAACAAGACATCCGTCTTGCGAAGAGAGGCCGTGCGAGAGACATAAATCCGCAGGGCCCTTACCACATCCAAAGACCTATCCTCAGGTGAAGCCTCTGTGAATGCTGGAACCACTATGGGTTGGTTCACGTGGAACGCTGAGACCACCTTTGGAAGGAAAGAGAGACTGGTACGGAGCTCTGCTCTGTCCGGGTGAAACTGGAGGAACGGGCGCCCCCAGTTCCGAAACGCGCCTGGCCGAGGCCAGAGCCAAAAGAAGAACCACCTTCCAAGTGAGATATCGAAGATCCACCTCTTCTAACGGCTCAAAAATCGATGACCTCAAATACCTGAGGACCAACTCTAGGTCCCAGGGAGCCGTAGGCGGACGAATAGGGGGCTGAAGCCTCAGTACCCCCTGGAAAAACGTGTGGACTTCCGGAATGAGAGCTATACGTTTCTGGAAAAAGACTGAAAGTGCTGAAACCTGCACCTTAAGTGTATTCAGTCTAAGTCCAGAGTTTAACCCCTCCTGTAAAAACAGGAGCAACCGAGCCTTCTTGAACAGAGTAGAGGACACTCTGCGTCTTTCGCACCACGCCACATAGGATCTCCAAATCCGATGATAGTGTCTGGAGGTGACTTCCTTGCTGGCCCTCATCATTGTAGGTATCACCGCCCTAGGGATACCTGCATGTCTCAAGATGGACCTCTCAGCAGCCACGCCGTCAAATGTAGACGTCCTAAATCTGGGTAGATGAAGGGACCCTGACTGAGGAGGTCCTCTTGAAGAGGTAGCGGACACGGCTCGTCGATTAGAAGATCCGTCAGGTTGGTGTACCACGAGCGCCGGGGCCAATCCGGCGCTATCAGAAGCGCTGTTACCCCCTCCCTGCGAATGCGCTGTAATACCCGAGGTATCAGCGGAAAGGGAGGAAAGAGGTAAATGAACTGGAACGGCCAAGGGGCGACCAGAGCGTCCACCCCTGCGGCCTGAGGATCTCGAGTCCGCGCGAAGTATGTTGGGAGCTGGAAGTTGTGGCGGGACGCCATCAGATCTGCCTGCGGACACCCCCAACGATGTACTAGGGACTGAAATACCTGAGGGTTGAGGCACCACTCCCCCTGGTGGGCATGTTGCCGACTTAGAAAGTCGGCCTCCCAATTGTCCACTCCGGGGATGAACACCGCTGACAAGGCCTGAGCATGATTCTGAGCCCAGAGGATGATCCTGCTTACTTCCTTCATCGCCGCCTTGCTCCGCGTGCCGCCCTGTTTGTTTATGTAGGCGACGGCTGTGGCGTTGTCGGACTGAACTCTGATTGCTCTGCTCCGCAGCAGGTGTCCTGCCTGCAGAAGAGCATAGTAGACTGCTCTGAGTTCCAGCACATTGATGGAGAGTAAGCTCTCCTGCCTCGTCCATAAACCCTGGAACTGGTGTTCCAGCGTTACCGCCCCCCAGCCTCGAAGGCTGGCGTCTGTGGTGAGGAGAGTCCACTCCCATATGCCGAACCTCCTGCCCCTTTGCAGGTTTTCGGAGTTGAGCCACCACAGCAGAGACAGACGGGCTCGAGGAGACAGGGTCACCCGCTGCTGAAGATGCAGGTGGGACCCTGACCACTGGTGAAGGAGAGACAACTGGAATTGGCGCGAGTGGAAGCGGCCATATTGTACCGCCTCGAAGGAGGACACCATCTTCCCCAAGAGTCTGGTGCAAAGGTGCACCGTTACCTGTGGCCGTCGCAAGACCGACCTGACCAGGACCTGCAGGGACTGAACCTTGTCGGGCGGTAGAAAAACCTTCATCTGCTGGGTGTCCAGAATCATCCCCAAAAAGAGAAGACGTTGGGACGGCTGTAGCTGAGACTTTGCAAAGTTCAGAATCCACCCATGACTGATGAGAGTCTCCTGGGTGAGTCGTATGTTGGACAACAGGGCCTCCCTCGAACGATTCTTCAGAAGAAGATCGTCCAAGTAGGGGATGATGGTAATCCCCTGTGCCCTGAGGACCTCCATCATCACCGCCATCACCTTGGTGAAGACCCCGGGGGCAGAAGAGAGACCGAACGGCAGGGCCTGGAACTGCCAGTGTTGTTCCTGTATAGCGAACCGGAGGAAGGCCTGGTGAGGAGGCCAGATGGGGATGTGCAGGTATGCGTCCCTGATATCCAAGGATACCAGGAACTCTCCCTGTTCCAGTCCCTGAATCACCGACTGCAGGGACTCCATCTTGAATTTGACCGCTTGTAGAAACGGATTCAAATCCTTTAGATTTAGTATAGGCCTTACCGAGCCATCCGGCTTCGGCACAAGGAACAGACTGGAGTAGTATCCCTGAGTACGCTGATCCTCGGGTACTGGTATCACAACTCCCGTTGTCCGCAGCTTGTTGATTGCTGACAACAGAAGTTGCGCCTTGTCTCCTGAGACTGGGAGACCGGTCTTGAAAAACCTGTTTGGAGGGACTAACCTGAAATGGATTTTGTAACCCTGGGTCACGAGATCCCTTACCCACGAGTCCTGACAAGACTGCAGCCAGATGTGACAGAAGGACAGCAGTCGGGCCCCGACTCTGGGATCCCCCAGATGGGACCGTGGACAGTCATGCGGCTGGCTTTGAGGACTTGGGCTCCTGGACAGCTGCCGAGGCGCCTCTGCCTCGTCCTCTGGAGCCTCTAGATGGAGCTCCGCCTCTGGAACGACCTCTGAATCTGGTCGTAGGCCGAAAGGACCGAAAGGAGGGCCTTTGAGGGGTCCTGCGTGTAGCTGGAGGAGCCGCTGAGGGAAGGAAGTGGGACTTACCCCCCGTTGCTTGGGAGATCCACTTTTCGAGCTCTGGCCCGAAAAGAACCTCCCCATTGAACGCCAGGGCCTCCACAGCACGCTTGGACTCTGCGTCAGCCTGCCATTGGCGTAACCAGAGAGCTCTGCGAGCTGATATAGATAAGGCCGAAACCTTGGCTGCAACCATGCAGACGTCAGAAGAGGCGTCTATTAGATAATTGGATGCCTCCTGGATCTGTTCAGCCAACTGAACAATAGAAGCAGGGTCAGAGCCCTCACGGACCTCTGTTAGGATCTGAGAAGCCCATACCCCCATGGCTTTATTTACCCAGCACCCGACCTGGGCCGGACGCTGAATAATTCCAGCTGCTGAAAAAATGTTCTTAAGGGTTACCTCCAACTTACGGTCAGAAGTATCCTTAAGAGTGGTTGCACCCGGCACCGGGAGAACCGTCTTTTTGGACAGTCGTGAGACTGAAGAGTCCACTACTGGAGGAATCTCGACCCTCTTTCTACCCTCTGGTGGAAGAGGATAAGCAGCCAGAAACCTCTGAGGTACCTGAAATTTTTTATCAGGATGATTCCAAGCCTGCAATATATGTTCATCCAACTCCTCCGCTGGGGGGAAGGTGGGTGACTGCCTTTGTCTCTTTCCAAAGAAAGAAGGACGAGCAGGAATGTCTGTGTCATCTGACACCTTGCAGGCAATCTTTACCATATGTATAAGGTCCTCCAGACCTGGAGTGGCTGGGGCCGGCTCCTGCGCAACTAACGCCTGAGCCTCAGGTTCCACCTCATCATCATCATCATCATAATTATCTGGAAGGGCAAATTCGCCCTCCTCCAGATCAGGCATATCGTCATACTCCCCAGAATCCCCAGAGGGCTGTAATACCCTTTTCCTGAGTAAGGTAGGGGGATTTTGCCTAGAAGATGAAGCAATGGCGCCCTCTGCTGGTGTCAAGGCCTTTGTTAAGCTCTGCACAGCAGAAGTCAAGGAAGCCTGTTGAGTTCTGGAAGTTTCTCTGTCCTTTTGAGCTGCAGAGAGCTCGCAAGCTAAATGAGACATCACATCAGCTAATTGTGATGCCCAAACAGGGGTATGAACGGGGGACTCTGGAGCTGGGGGTAAAGCAGCGCATTTATCACATACAGAGTCTCCCTCCTTAGAAGGTGTAAATTTAACAGCACACTTCTTGCAAGTAACCCTCTTGGAGCTACCCCCTGCCATGGTTCAACAGAACACCCAGCAATCACCACACACTACCAGACTGATCACAGATAGTAGGTATAGGATAGGCAGCAATATATTATGCTGGAAGGGAGAGACAGTGAAAGTAAAAGAGCTGTCACAGAGCTTTGTACAACGCTATGGCATATACCTAGGAGCGCTATAGCTCTAAGTTTGAGACACAGCCCAAACTGTCTCCACCTAGCTCTAATCCCCACTGTAACTCACAGACCGGATAGAGCGTTCAGCAGGACGGTCACCAGGGGACAGGAATCGCCCAACTGCAGTCAGGATAGATCTGCAGCGCAACTGTGGAGCCTCCAGCAGCGTGTTCAAACGGCGCCAAATGTCCAAGATGGCCGCCGCGACTTGCAGGAACGCTGGGGTATGCCAAGGCCTGCTGGGAAGTACCACGCGGTAACTCCGCCCCCCGCCTGGCAGCTCCGTCACCCATAATGGCGCCAGGTTTAAAAAACCCTCTGCTGCACCGCCGTTTGTGTCCCTGACCTTCCTCTAATAGGAAGGCAGGGTAATACTCACAGTGCTGCGGCCATGCCGTCGGCGGTGGGGCTGGGGGAGGATCGGGTGCACGCTGCGTGAGAGCGGCGCCCGTTACAGCTCCAGAGACGGTGGTCTCTGTCAGCCAGGGAGCCGGGCGCAAACCCTGAAGCAGCAGCCGGCTCCCTCCGGCAGGCTCCCACGTCGCAGGCAGATAGTAGCAGCAACTATCTGCCTGTCCTCAAAGGCAAAACTTGCTGCTTTATGCCCTAATTATCAAAAAGCCCAGGAGATGAGCCAAATGTGACCTGCTCCCTTTTGGGCACGATCTAAGACTGCCTGGGAGGGGAAGTAGAAGGGGAGGAGTTGGTCACACTGATTAATTATTTTAAAGTGCCCATGCTCCCTGTGGTCGCCTTCTATTCCCCAGTGTAACTCCAGTGACACCTAGTGGATGAAGGAGAAATATGCGATAATTATAGCAAAGGACCGCTCTTGCTTTAAGAGCTGTCCTTTGCGGTGAGAGTCAACGGGTCACAGCAGGTCCCGGCGGCTCTCCCCTCCCTCCCACACCCAGCGCTGCTGCGCCGGGCTCTCCTTCTCCCTGCACCCGGAAGAGGATCAGTGCAGGGAGGAGGTCACAAGTCCAGGCAGCACAGCTCTGTGCTGCCCGGACACAGGTGAGGGGGCAATGCGGGGCGGCGGGGGTCCATGCTGGGCGGCGGGGGTCCGTGCGGGGCGGCAGTGGGTTCGTGTTAGAAGCCCATTGGCTTCTATGGGGCATCGCCAGATTTTTCTGGCGATGCCACCCGCCGCGGTAACCCAGCGGGGGATGCTTAGAGCATCCCGAAATGCGGTAAAAACCCCGATAACGGGGTTTTTACCGCATTTCCACCTTAGACAATCTCCCCCTGAGGCTTTCAAAAAATGAGAAACAGTGCATATTACGCATCCAACGATCCAGCGACGCTGGCAGACCTCACGGCATGATTCTTCTTCGGGCAGGTAAGTGCTACTCCTGGATGTCATCAAGCAGTCACTTCCTGCCACAGTACTGATTTGCTCATCCCCCTTCTTCTTCTTGGATCCGCGGAGTCCCAAATCAAAATCTCTTTTACACTTATACAAGTGACTCGCGACTCTATCACCTCCAGCACTCGACCAGGTCACGATTTGACCTCACAGTAAATCCTGAAACATTTTTACCAAGCAATCCCCCAAAATGTCATGATAATACAATACATGATTATACACAGTGTTATGCCCATTTTATAGTTATTATGCCCATTATATACAGTTATATTTTTAACGATTACATTCATGTTATTTTATGACAAAAAAAAAAAAATTAAGATAATATACATCCCTACAGCCAAACCCCACTTCTAAGTGCCTAAAACAAGATAGACCCAGAAATGGACACACTTTAAAAATCTGGTTAATGACTACAGGAGCCTCTATATAAACAGACTGAGGCTTTCAAAAAATGAGAAACAGTGCATATTGCCCATCCAACGATCCAGCGACGCTGGCCGACCTTACGGCGTGACCCTTCTTTGGGCACATAAGTGCTACTCCTGGATGTCATCAAGCAGTAACTTACTGCCACAGTACTGATTATTGAGTTGCTCATCCCCCTTCATCCTACCAGGCCTTGGATCCGCGGAGTCCCAAATCAAAATCACTTTTACACCTCTGCAAGTGACTCGCGACTCTATCACTTCCAGCACTCGACCAGGTCAGGATTTGACCTCACAGGAAATCCTGAAAGATTTTTATCAAGCAATCCCAAAAATGTCATGATTATACAGTACATGATTACATGTATACACAGTATTATGCCCGCTATATACAGTTATTATTCCCGTTATATACAGTTATATTTTTAACAATTACATTAATTATTATACAGTACATGATTATACATAGTATTATGCCCGCTATATACAGTTATTATTCCCGTTATATACAGTTATATTTTTAACAATTACATTCATTATTATATAGTACATGATTATACATAGTATTATGCCCACTATATACAGTTATTATTCCTGATATATAGTTATATTTTTAACGATTACATTCATGTTATTTTATGACAAAACAAATATATGCGATAATTATAGCAAAGGACAGCTCTTGCTTTAAGAGCTGTCCTTTGCGGTGAGAGTCGCCGGGTCACAGCAGGTCCCGGCGGCTCTCCCCTCCCTCCCACACCCGGCGCTGCTGCGCCGGGCTCTCCTCCTCCCTGCACCCGGAAGAGGATCAGTGCAGGGAGGAGGTCACAAGTCCAGGCAGCACAGCTCTGTGCTGCCGGGACAGAGGTGAGGGGGCAATGCGGGGCGGCGGGGGTCCGTGCTGGGCGGCGGGGGTCCGTGCGGGGCGGCAGTGGGTTCTCGTTAGAAGCCCATTGGCTTCTATGGGGCATCGCCAGATTTTTCTGGCGATGCCACCCGCCGCGGTAACCCAGCGGGGGATGCTTAGAGCATCCCGAAATGCGGTAAAACCCCCGATAACAGGGTTTTTACCGCATTTCCACCTTAGACAATCTCCCCCTGAGGCTTTCAAAAAATGAGAAACAGTGCATATTACGCATCCAACGATCCAGCGACGCTGGCAGACCTCACGGCATGATTCTTCTTCGGGCAGGTAAGTGCTACTCCTGGATGTCATCAAGCAGTCACAGTACTGATTTGCTCATCCCCCTTCTTCTTCTTGGATCCGCGGAGTCCCAAATCAAAATCTCTTTTACACTTATACAAGTGACTCGCGACTCTATCACCTCCAGCACTCGACCAGGTCACGATTTGACCTCACAGTAAATCCTGAAACATTTTTACCAAGCAATCCCCCAAAATGTCATGATAATACAATACATGATTATACACAGTGTTATGCCCATTATATACAGTTATTATGCCCATTATATACAGTTATATTTTTAACGATTATATTCATGTTATTTTATGACAAAAAAAAAATTAAGATAATATACATCCCTCCAGCCAAACCCCACTTCTAAGTGCCTAAAACAAGATAGACCCAGAAATGGACACAATTTAAAAATCTGGTTAATGACTACAGGAGCCTCTATATAAACAGACTGAGGCTTTAAAAAAATGAGAAACAGTGCATATTGCCCATCCAACGATCCAGCGACGCTGGCAGACCTTACGGCGTGACCCTTCTTCGGGCACATAAGTGCTACTCCTGGATGTCATCAAGCAGTAACTTACTGCCACAGTACTGATTATTGAGTTGCTCATCCCCCTTCATCCTACCAGGCCTTGGATCCGCGGAGTCCCAAATCAAAATCACTTTTACAACTCTGCAAGTGACTCGCGACTCTATCACTTCCAGCACTCGACCAGGTCAGGATTTGACCTCACAGTAAATCCTGAAAGATTTTTATCAAGCAATCCCAAAAATGTCATGATTATACAGTACATGATTACATGTATACACAGTATTATGCCCGCTATATACAGTTATTATTCCCGTTATATACAGTTATATTTTTAACAATTACATTCATTATTATACAGTACATGATTATACATAGTATTATGCCCGCTATATACAGTTATTATTCCCGTTATATACAGTTATATTTTTAACAATTACATTCATTATTATATAGTACATGATTATACATAGTATTATGCCCGCTATATACAGTTATTATTCCCGATATATAGTTATATTTTTAACGATTACATTCATGTTATTTTATGACAAAACAAATATATGCGATAATTATAGCAAAGGACAGCTCTTGCTTTAAGAGCTGTCCTTTGCGGTGAGAGTCGCCGGGTCACAGCAGGTCCCGGAGGCTCTCCCCTCCCTCCCACACCCAGCGCTGCTGCGCCGGGCTCTCCTCCTCCCTGCACCCGGAAGAGGATCAGTGCAGGGAGGAGGTCACAAGTCCAGGCAGCACAGCTCTGTGCTGCCCGGACACAGGTGAGGGGGCAATGCAGGGCGGCGGGGGTCCGTGCTGGGCGGCGGGGGTCTGTGTGGGGCGGCAGGGGTCCGTGCGGGGCGGCGGGGGTCAGTGCTGAGCGGCGGGGGTCCGTGCGGGGCGGCAGTGGGTTCGCGTTAGAAGCCCATTAGCTTCTATGGGGCATCGCCAGATTTTTCTGGCGATGCCACCCGCCGCGGTAACCCAGCGGGGGATGCTTAGAGCATCCCGAAATGCGGTAAAAACCCCGATAATGGGGTTTTTACCGCATTTTCACTTTACACAATCTCCCCCTGATGCTTTCAAAAAATTAGAAACAGTGCATATTACGCATCCAACGATCCAGCGACGCTGGCAGACCTCACGGCATGATTCTTCTTTGGGCAGGTAAGTGCTACTCCTGGATGTCATCAAGCAGTCACTTCCTGCCACAGTACTGATTATTGATTTGCTCATCCCCCTTCTTCTTCTTGGATCCGCGGAGTCCCAAATCAAAATCTCTTTTACACCTATGCAAGTGACTCGCGACTCTATCACCTCCAGCACTCGACCAGGTCACGATTTGACCTCACAGTAAATCCTGAAACATTTTTACCAAGCAATCCCCCAAAATGTCATGATAATACAATACATGATTATACACAGTGTTATGCCCATTATATACACTTATTATGCCCATTATATACAGTTATATTTTTAACGATTACATTCATGTTATTTTATGACAAAAAAAAAAAAAAAATAAGATAATATACATCCCTTCAGCCAAACCCTACTTCTAAGTGCCTAAAACAAGATAGACCCAGAAATGGACACACTTTAAAAATCTGGTTAATGACTACAGGAGCCTCTATATAAACAGACTGAGGCTTTCAAAAAATGAGAAACAGTGCATATTGCCCATCCAACGATCCAGCGACGCTGGCAGACCTTACGGTGTGACCCTTCTTCGGGCACATAAGTGCTACTCCTGGATGTCATCAAGTAGTAACTTACTGCCACAGTACTGATTATTGAGTTGCTCATCCCCCGTCATCCTACCAGGCCTTGGATCCGCGGAGTCCCAAATCAAAATCACTTTTACACCTCTGCAAGTGACTCGCGACTCTATCACTTCCAGCACTCGACCAGGTCAGGATTTGACCTCACAGTAAATCCTGAAAGATTTTTATCAAGCAATCCCAAAAATGTCATGATTATACAGTACATGATTACATGTATACACAGTATTATGCACGCTATATACAGTTATTATTCCCGTTATATACAGTTATATTTTTAACAATTACATTCATTATTATACAGTACATGATTATACATAGTATTATGCCCGCTATATACAGTTATTATTCCCGTTATATACAGTTATATTTGTAACAATTACATTCATTATTATATAGTACATGATTATACATAGTATTATGCCTGCTATATACAGTTATTATTCCCGATATATAGTTATATTTTTAACGATTACATTCATGTTATTTTATGACAAAACAAATATATGCGATTATTATAGCAAAGGACAGTGTAACCACCTTTTCACCTGCAGGTATGTGGCTACCACATAAATAATACTGATATTATACTTATTTCCTTTAAGGCTCTAAACGAACAGAGGTACAACCGTATTTATAAAAAGGTAAGTTTACTTTCTTAAAGCAATAAGCATAACTTTACAGTGAAAACATTTAAAATTCAATAAATAACTTTTACATAACATACGGCTTCAATTAATGACTTCAACATTAGAACAAGCAGAATATGACTTTACACAGTAACCTTGCATGACATATATATTCAATTAATAACTACACTCTCTATATTTCCTATACATATATTAATGCATGCAATTACACAAAAAGTTACCATGCGCTGGCCAGCATAACAATCACTACATATAAATACACTTGTTGGCGCGCGTTGGGGCCCTTGGACTACTGAAGGTGTGAATGGATTAGTAAGCAACCTGTCTAAATATAAGTCTCTCCGCTGGCCAGGCACAGGGGGGACCCCTTCTGGCTTCTCTTCTCCTCCCCCCCCCACCCCGTGCCTGGCCGCTTGTCTACAGCTCAGATGCTTACAGCTCCAGCTGGCCAGGCACAGGGGGGAGCACTGGGGAGAGGTGTATCCAGATCTCCCTCCGTGCTGTATTGACAGCCCTTTTATACTCCTTCAGCAGGGTCAGCTGACCTGTCCCTGAGGCCAGCTGAGCGGGAAAATCAACTGGCTCGAGACACCCTTTCTTTCCTGCCCAGCAACAGCTGTTTTGATTGGTAGCAGATGTTCCCCCCAGTACTCCTTCAGCAGGGTCAGCTGACCTGTCCCTGACCCCTTCTGGCTTCTCTTCTCCTTCCCCCCCCCCCCCCCCCCCGTGCCTGGCCGCTTGTCTACAGCTCAGATGCTTACAGCTCCAGCTGGCCAGGCACAGGGGGGAGCACTGGGGAGAGGTGTATCCAGATCTCCCTCCGTGCTGTATTGACAGCCCTTTTATACTCCTTCAGCAGGGTCAGCTGACCTGTCCCTGAGGCCAGCTGAGCGGGAAAATCAACTGGCTCGAGACACCCTTTCTTTCCTGCCCAGCAACAGCTGTTTTGATTGGTAGCAGATGTTCCTAGGTGTTCCTAGCACTGTAGAAGTCTATGTCTCTGTCCCTTTGATGTGTGATATTAATCACACAAAGTATTTAAACCACTGAGTTTAGTTACAATAGCCAAGCTTTCCCTTAGATGATTGAAACTTTCTGTGCTTTCCTATAATCGTTTGGCTGTAAGCCCAGGGGGCAATTGCTACATAGTCTCCTGTCCTGTGCAGTAGGAAGCTATTAGGCTATTTCTATTACAGCTCGCTGTCTTTAAGTGGAGCCGATATAAGTGTCCGGGGATCCTATGGTGTTAGAGTGCATAAGCAACATTAGCTCACCCGATCTGGCAGCTGTTATAGGGATGATGCCCGTAAGTCTCTTTCTTGCTTGGCTTTAAGCCTGAAGGTGCCTCCTCCCGTCTCCCGCAGGTAGTACCTGGGTGTAGAGGGGCACAGGCTTTAATGCTGGGCGGTAGGTGGGGAAGCAGTATGTGCCTGCTGGGCAACAGGGCCTCCCTGGCAGGTGGGCTGCGGCTTCACCCTCAGCAGGTTACCTGCCCCATGCCTCCTCCCGTCTCCCGCAGGCAGCGCTGCTAGTGAGGCAGGCGGAGCCCGGGTGTAGAGGGGCGTGGATGGGGCGTCTCACTCTCCTGGCGTCTCAGCTGGTTTGTGGGCGGCTGCAAAGAGGCGGCTCCCTTCCCCTCTTGTCGGCGCCTCTCCTCCTAACTTGTGCGGCGCTGCTGGCAGTGGGCGGCGTCTTCGGATGGACGGCGGCGCTTCCCTCTTGCGGCTGGTGAACTGGTGAGCGGCTCCTCTCCTCGCTTGTCAGCACCTCTCCTCCCATCTCCCGCTGGTGACTGCCTATGTCACCAGGGTGTAGAGGGGGCGTGACAGGGGCAGCGCTTCCCTAGTGCTAAGCGGCGGCTTCTGGCTTTAAACAGCGGCGTTTGGGAACAGCTGGTCGGTGGGCGGTGAGCAGCTCCTTCCCCAACTGGACAGAGCCTTCTGTGATGGGCGTTAGAGGGACGTCCTTCGGCTTCTCCCCGGCAGCAGCGTCTCTGAGGGGCAGCGTCCTGCAGCACCCTGTCAGCGGCTCCTTCAGCGGCTTTCCTTCCAGAGAAGCTTGAAGGCACCCCTTCTGGCTTCTCTTCTCCTCCCCCCCCCCCCCCCCGTGCCTGGCCGCTTGTCTACAGCTCAGATGCTTACAGCTCCGGCTGGCCAGGCACAGGGGGGAGCACTGGGGAGAGGTGTATCCAGATCTCCCTCCGTGCTGTATTGACAGCCCTTTTATACTCCTTCAGCAGGGTCAGCTGACCTGTCCCTGAGGCCAGCTGAGCGGGAAAATCAACTGGCTCGAGACACCCTTTCTTTCCTGCCCAGCAACAGCTGTTTTGATTGGTAGCAGATGTTCCTAGGTGTTCCTAGCACTGTAGAAGTCTATGTCTCTGTCCCTTTGATGTGTGATATTAATCACACAAAGTATTTAAACCACTGAGTTTAGTTACAATAGCCTAGCTTTCCCTTAGATGATTGAAACTTTCTGTGCTTTCCTATAATCGTTTGGCTGTAAGCCCAGGGGGCAATTGCTACATAGTCTCCTGTCCTGTGCAGTAGGAAGCTATTAGGCTATTTCTATTACAGCTCGCTGTCTTTAAGTGGAGCCGATATAAGTGTCCGGGGATCCTATGGTGTTAGAGTGCATAAGCAACATTAGCTCACCCGATCTGGCAGCTGTTATAGGGATGATGCCCGTAAGTCTCTTTCTTGCTTGGCTTTAAGCCTGAAGGTGCCTCCTCCCGTCTCCCGCAGGTAGTACCTGGGTGTAGAGGGGCACAGGCTTTAATGCTGGGCGGTAGGTGGGGAAGCAGTATGTGCCTGCTGGGCAACAGGGCCTCCCTGGCAGGTGGGCTGCGGCTTCACCCTCAGCAGGTTACCTTCCCCACGCCTCCTCCCGTCTCCCGCAGGCAGCGCTGCTAGTGAGGCAGGCGGAGCCCGGGTGTAGAGGGGCGTGGATGGGGCGTCTCACTCTCCTGGCGTCTCAGCTGGTTTGTGGGCGGCTGCAAAGAGGCGGCTCCCTTCCCCTCTTGTCGGCGCCTCTCCTCCTAACTTGTGCGGCGCTGCTGGCAGTGGGCGGCGTCTTCGGATGGACGGCGGCGCTTCCCTCTTGCGGCTGGTGAACTGGTGAGCGGCTCCTCTCCTCGCTTGTCAGCACCTCTCCTCCCATCTCCCGCTGGTGACTGCCTATGTCACCAGGGTGTAGAGGGGGCGTGACAGGGGCAGCGCTTCCCTAGTGCTAAGCGGCGGCTTCTGGCTTCAAACAGCGGCGTTTGGGAACAGCTGGTCGGTGGGCGGTGAGCAGCTCCTTCCCCAACTGGACAGAGCCTTCTGTGATGGGCGTTAGAGGGACGTCCTTCGGCTTCTCCCCGGCAGCAGCGTCTCTGAGGGGCAGCGTCCTGCAGCACCCTGTCAGCGGCTCCTTCAGCGGCTTTCCTTCCAGAGAAGCTTGAAGGCACCCCTTCTGGCTTCTCTTCTCCTCCCCCCCCCCCCCCCCCCGTGCCTGGCCGCTTGTCTACAGCTCAGATGCTTACAGCTCCGGCTGGCCAGGCACAGGGGGGAGCACTGGGGAGAGGTGTATCCAGATCTCCCTCCGTGCTGTATTGACAGCCCTTTTATACTCCTTCAGCAGGGTCAGCTGACCTGTCCCTGAGGCCAGCTGAGCGGGAAAATCAACTGGCTCGAGACACCCTTTCTTTCCTGCCCAGCAACAGCTGTTTTGATTGGTAGCAGATGTTCCTAGGTGTTCCTAGCACTGTAGAAGTCTATGTCTCTGTCCCTTTGATGTGTGATATTAATCACACAAAGTATTTAAACCACTGAGTTTAGTTACAATAGCCTAGCTTTCCCTTAGATGATTGAAACTTTCTGTGCTTTCCTATAATCGTTTGGCTGTAAGCCCAGGGGGCAATTGCTACATAGTCTCCTGTCCTGTGCAGTAGGAAGCTATTAGGCTATTTCTATTACAGCTCGCTGTCTTTAAGTGGAGCCGATATAAGTGTCCGGGGATCCTATGGTGTTAGAGTGCATAAGCAACATTAGCTCACCCGATCTGGCAGCTGTTATAGGGATGATGCCCGTAAGTCTCTTTCTTGCTTGGCTTTAAGCCTGAAGGTGCCTCCTCCCGTCTCCCGCAGGTAGTACCTGGGTGTAGAGGGGCACAGGCTTTAATGCTGGGCGGTAGGTGGGGAAGCAGTATGTGCCTGCTGGGCAACAGGGCCTCCCTGGCAGGTGGGCTGCGGCTTCACCCTCAGCAGGTTACCTTCCCCACGCCTCCTCCCGTCTCCCGCAGGCAGCGCTGCTAGTGAGGCAGGCGGAGCCCGGGTGTAGAGGGGCGTGGATGGGGCGTCTCACTCTCCTGGCGTCTCAGCTGGTTTGAGGGCGGCTGCAAAGAGGCGGCTCCCTTCCCCTCTTGTCGGTGCCTCTCCTCCTAACTTGTGCGGCGCTGCTGGCAGTGGGCGGCGTCTTCGGATGGACGGCGGCGCTTCCCTCTTGCGGCTGGTGAACTGGTGAGCGGCTCCTCTCCTCGCTTGTCAGCACCTCTCCTCCCATCTCCCGCTGGTGACTTCCTATGTCACCAGGGTGTAGAGGGGGTGTGACAGGGGCAGCGCTTCCCTAGTGCTAAGCGGCGGCTTCTGGCTTCAAACAGCGGCGTTTGGGAACAGCTGGTCGGTGGGCGGTGAGCAGCTCCTTCCCCAACTGGACAGAGCCTTCTGTGATGGGCGTTAGAGGGACGTCCTTCGGCTTCTCCCCGGCAGCAGCGTCTCTGAGGGGCAGCGTCCTGCAGCACCCTGTCAGCGGCTCCTTCAGCGGCTTTCCTTCCAGAGAAGCTTGAAGGCACCCCTTCTGGCTTCTCTTCTCCTCCCCCCCCCCCCCCCCCGTGCCTATCCGCTTGTCTACAGCTCAGATGCTTACAGCTCCGGCTGGCCAGGCACAGGGGGGAGCACTGGGGAGAGGTGTATCCAGATCTCCCTCCGTGCTGTATTGACAGCCCTTTTATACTCCTTCAGCAGGGTCAGCTGACCTGTCCCTGAGGCCAGCTGAGCGGGAAAATCAACTGGCTCGAGACACCCTTTCTTTCCTGCCCAGCAACAGCTGTTTTGATTGGTAGCAGATGTTCCTAGGTGTTCCTAGCACTGTAGAAGTCTATGTCTCTGTCCCTTTGATGTGTGATATTAATCACACAAAGTATTTAAACCACTGAGTTTAGTTACAATAGCCTAGCTTTCCCTTAGATGATTGAAACTTTCTGTGCTTTCCTATAATCACCCGTGAACAAGCCTAAGTGCGAAACACGTGTCCACCCGGGACCAACCCCCCTGACGTCATTCAACCACGCAAGCTACCGGTAACCAACAGCTGACTGCACGGAGCGGTCTCCTGACCTGCGCCCTACGGACACCAGTGCCGGCTCACCATGTTGATCCTCTCCGTATGCCGGCTGGATTTCTAGCTCACTGCCCGGACTAAGCCTCTTGTCCCTGCATCCGTCCAAACACCGGTGCCGGCGCATCTGATTGACTTCCGTCAGCCTCACCTCCAACACTTGCCGATCACTCACAGCTGCACATCAGCGCTCGGATAGCGCTAACAGGTATCTCTGTATTTAAACCCAGCGTGTGTACAGCAGCCTTGCTGTACCTACAGATCCGACTGAGTATTGTCACTCACAGTAAACTTATATTCTGTATCAATTTGTGCTTTTACTAGCCTTTAGGAAGTTACGCTATTTAAATTATCCTAGAGCTTCTTCCACAAAGTGTCAGCTGGGTTCCCAGTACATCTGATACATATGTTTGATACCTTGTGTGCCTATTTGTTTGCTTATCTACTACATATATTTTTATTGAAATTCTAAGTTATTTAAAACATATGAATAACGCTTTACACCATTGTTTGGTAATTACTACCAGGGAGATGACAGGGTCACATTGATTCCTATTGAATTTTGTTTCCTTTGTCTATTTCAAAGCAATACCTTAACCCCTTGTCTATACAGTTGGTCAGTCACCTGCAATACTGACACAAATGAGACACCAGTACGGGGGTACATTCACTTTATTTTTCTTCAGTGACTCTCTCTCTGTGGGAAGCATACACAGATTATCACTCTCAACCTCCATCCTATGTACATCATGATGGTAGGATAGCAGAAGGGTCGGTGTATCGCATTAACCACTTGAACTTCAATCTCTTATATCTATCACTCTCTCATTCATCTGGGCCACCAGTCCCCCCCTGCAATGTCACCTATGTCAACAGGGAGGCGACTAGTTTGACCCTCTGGAAAGCAGAAGTGCTCTATAGTCCTATGTGTCAGCCACCTGCCTCAAAACCGATTACGGATACGATCATACCTCGCTGTGCCGCCTGATCCCGTCCGATCTCAGCAGCTAAGCAGTGAAAGGCCGGATCAGTACCTACTGGGGGACCAGTAGGGAATATTCGGTGCTGTATAGTTAATTGGTCAAAGTCGCATCTGGTTTTCATGAGGTCATTTTCCCTTTTCTATTGTTCTTTTTTTCAGCATCTTCTGCACTTTATAATTTAAGACGACGTATCCATACTCACCCTATACATGATAAGTCAATCGTTATATGTAATATAATTGACTAGGGTGTGATTTTTTGATGATTTTTTGATGATTTTTTGGGGTTGGTCCCCGGATAACCAATCATTTTCGCCAGATATTTACATACATCATACTTGTGATTTCACATGTACGTTGATATCGTTGTTATTTCCTAAGTGACGAATTAATTGTTTTTTGACGCCTTTATCTTAACCAGTGTAATAAAAGTTATATTTTAATATTACAACTATTTCATTCATAGAATTATTTACTAAAGCGTGCCCCAAAAAACCTTTATGGTTCTGCCTATCTGTGTCCCTCTTGGACATAAAACTCTTTGTACAGCTTATCCTGCTGAACGTATTTGGGAGCACCACCAACCCAAAACACGGGCTATTTCATACCTTGATTAGCCTTATGTTGGTCTATTTGATGTTATTTTGATTCATCACCACCATTTAAAGCTTGTGACAAACCCCCTCCTTCCAAAAAAACTTTCCTATAATCGTTTGGCTGTAAGCCCAGGGGGCAATTGCTACATAGTCTCCTGTCCTGTGCAGTAGGAAGCTATTAGGCTATTTCTATTACAGCTCGCTGTCTTTAAGTGGAGCCGATATAAGTGTCCGGGGATCCTATGGTGTTAGAGTGCATAAGCAACATTAGCTCACCCGATCTGGCAGCTGTTATAGGGATGATGCCCGTAAGTCTCTTTCTTGCTTGGCTTTAAGCCTGAAGGTGCCTCCTCCCGTCTCCCGCAGGTAGTACCTGGGTGTAGAGGGGCACAGGCTTTAATGCTGGGCGGTAGGTGGGGAAGCAGTATGTGCCTGCTGGGCAACAGGGCCTCCCTGGCAGGTGGGCTGCGGCTTCACCCTCAGCAGGTTACCTTCCCCACGCCTCCTCCCGTCTCCCGCAGGCAGCGCTGCTAGTGAGGCAGGCGGAGCCCGGGTGTAGAGGGGCGTGGATGGGGCGTCTCACTCTCCTGGCGTCTCAGCTGGTTTGTGGGCGGCTGCAAAGAGGCGGCTCCCTTCCCCTCTTGTCGGCGCCTCTCCTCCTAACTTGTGCGGCGCTGCTGGCAGTGGGCGGCGTCTTCGGATGGACGGCGGCGCTTCCCTCTTGCGGCTGGTGAACTGGTGAGCGGCTCCTCTCCTCGCTTGTCAGCACCTCTCCTCCCATCTCCCGCTGGTGACTGCCTATGTCACCAGGGTGTAGAGGGGGCGTGACAGGGGCAGCGCTTCCCTAGTGCTAAGCGGCGGCTTCTGGCTTCAAACAGCGGCGTTTGGGAACAGCTGGTCGGTGGGCGGTGAGCAGCTCCTTCCCCAACTGGACAGAGCCTTCTGTGATGGGCGTTAGAGGGACGTCCTTCGGCTTCTCCCCGGCAGCAGCGTCTCTGAGGGGCAGCGTCCTGCAGCACCCTGTCAGCGGCTCCTTCAGCGGCTTTCCTTCCAGAGAAGCTTGAAGGCACCCCTTCTGGCTTCTCTTCTCCTCCCCCCCCCGTGCCTGGCCGCTTGTCTACAGCTCAGATGCTTACAGCTCCGGCTGGCCAGGCACAGGGGGGAGCACTGGGGAGAGGTGTATCCAGATCTCCCTCCGTGCTGTATTGACAGCCCTTTTATACTCCTTCAGCAGGGTCAGCTGACCTGTCCCTGAGGCCAGCTGAGCGGGAAAATCAACTGGCTCGAGACACCTTTTCTTTCCTGCCCAGTAACAGCTGTTTTGATTGGTAGCAGATGTTCCTAGGTGTTCCTAGCACTGTAGAAGTCTATGTCTCTGTCCCTTTGATGTGTGATATTAATCACACAAAGTATTTAAACCACTGAGTTTAGTTACAATAGCCTAGCTTTCCCTTAGATGATTGAAACTTTCTGTGCTTTCCTATAATCGTTTGGCTGTAAGCCCAGGGGGCAATTGCTACATAGTCTCCTGTCCTGTGCAGTAGGAAGCTATTAGGCTATTTCTATTACAGCTCGCTGTCTTTAAGTGGAGCCGATATAAGTGTCCGGGGATCCTATGGTGTTAGAGTGCATAAGCAACATTAGCTCACCCGATCTGGCAGCTGTTATAGGGATGATGCCCGTAAGTCTCTTTCTTGCTTGGCTTTAAGCCTGAAGGTGCCTCCTCCCGTCTCCCGCAGGTAGTACCTGGGTGTAGAGGGGCACAGGCTTTAATGCTGGGCGGTAGGTGGGGAAGCAGTATGTGCCTGCTGGGCAACAGGGCCTCCCTGGCAGGTGGGCTGCGGCTTCACCCTCAGCAGGTTACCTTCCCCACGCCTCCTCCCGTCTCCCGCAGGCAGCGCTGCTAGTGAGGCAGGCAGAGCCCGGGTGTAGAGGGGCGTGGATGGGGCGTCTCACTCTCCTGGCGTCTCAGCTGGTTTGTGGGCGGCTGCAAAGAGGCGGCTCCCTTCCCCTCTTGTCGGCGCCTCTCCTCCTAACTTGTGCGGCGCTGCTGGCAGTGGGCGGCGTCTTCGGATGGACGGCGGCGCTTCCCTCTTGCGGCTGGTGAACTGGTGAGCGGCTCCTCTCCTCGCTTGTCAGCACCTCTCCTCCCATCTCCCGCTGGTGACTGCCTATGTCACCAGGGTGTAGAGGGGGCGTGACAGGGGCAGCGCTTCCCTAGTGCTAAGCGGCAGCTTCTGGCTTCAAACAGCGGCGTTTGGGAACAGCTGGTCGGTGGGCGGTGAGCAGCTCCTTCCCCAACTGGACAGAGCCTTCAGTGATGGGCGTTAGAGGGACGTCCTTCGGCTTCTCCCCGGCAGCAGCGTCTCTGAGGGGCAGCGTCCTGCAGCACCCTGTCAGCGGCTCCTTCAGCGGCTTTCCTTCCAGAGAAGCTTGAAGGCACCCCTTCTGGCTTCTCTTCTCCTCCCCCCCCCCCCGTGCCTGGCCGCTTGTCTACAGCTCAGATGCTTACAGCTCTGGCTGGCCAGGCACAGGGGGGAGCACTGGGGAGAGGTGTATCCAGATCTCCCTCCGTGCTGTATTGACAGCCCTTTTATACTCCTTCAGCAGGGTCAGCTGACCTGTCCCTGAGGCCAGCTGAGCGGGAAAATCAACTGGCTCGAGACACCCTTTCTTTCCTGCCCAGCAACAGCTGTTTTGATTGGTAGCAGATGTTCCTAGGTGTTCCTAGCACTGTAGAAGTCTATGTCTCTGTCCCTTTGATGTGTGATATTAATCACACAAAGTATTTAAACCACTGAGTTTAGTTACAATAGCCTAGCTTTCCCTTAGATGATTGAAACTTTATGTGCTTTCCTATAATCGTTTGGCTGTAAGCCCAGGGGGCAATTGCTACATAGTCTCCTGTCCTGTGCAGTAGGAAGCTATTAGGCTATTTCTATTACAGCTCGCTGTCTTTAAGTGGAGCCGATATAAGTGTCCGGGGATCCTATGGTGTTAGAGTGCATAAGCAACATTAGCTCACCCGATCTGGCAGCTGTTATAGGGATGATGCCCGTAAGTCTCTTTCTTGCTTGGCTTTAAGCCTGAAGGTGCCTCCTCCCGTCTCCCGCAGGTAGTACCTGGGTGTAGAGGGGCACAGGCTTTAATGCTGGGCGGTAGGTGGGGAAGCAGTATGTGCCTGCTGGGCAACAGGGCCTCCCTGGCAGGTGGGCTGCGGCTTCACCCTCAGCAGGTTACCTTCCCCACGCCTCCTCCCGTCTCCCGGAGGCAGCGCTGCTAGTGAGGCAGGCGGAGCCCGGGTGTAGAGGGGCGTGGATGGGGCGTCTCACTCTCCTGGCGTCTCAGCTGGTTTGTGGGCGGCTGCAAAGAGGCGGCTCCCTTCCCCTCTTGTCGGCGCCTCTCCTCCTAACTTGTGCGGCGCTGCTGGCAGTGGGCGGCGTCTTCGGATGGACGGCGGCGCTTCCCTCTTGCGGCTGGTGAACTGGTGAGCGGCTCCTCTCCTCGCTTGTCAGCACCTCTCCTCCCATCTCCCGCTGGTGACTGCCTATGTCACCAGGGTGTAGAGGGGGCGTGACAGGGGCAGCGCTTCCCTAGTGCTAAGCGGCGGCTTCTGGCTTCAAACAGCGGTGTTTGGGAACAGCTGGTCGGTGGGCGGTGAGCAGCTCCTTCCCCAACTGGACAGAGCCTTCTGTGATGGGCGTTAGAGGGACGTCCTTCGGCTTCTCCCCGGCAGCAGCGTCTCTGAGGGGCAGCGTCCTGCAGCACCCTGTCAGCGGCTCCTTCAGCGGCTTTCCTTCCAGAGAAGCTTGAAGGCACCCCTTCTGGCTTCTCTTCTCCTCCCCCCCCCCCCCCCGTGCCTGGCCGCTTGTCTACAGCTCAGATGCTTACAGCTCCGGCTGGCCAGGCACAGGGGGGAGCACTGGGGAGAGGTGTATCCAGATCTCCCTCCGTGCTGTATTGACAGCCCTTTTATACTCCTTCAGCAGGGTCAGCTGACCTGTCCCTGAGGCCAGCTGAGCGGGAAAATCAACTGGCTCGAGACACCCTTTCTTTCCTGCCCAGCAACAGCTGTTTTGATTGGTAGCAGATGTTCCTAGGTGTTCCTAGCACTGTAGAAGTCTATGTCTCTGTCCCTTTGATGTGTGATATTAATCACACAAAGTATTTAAACCACTGAGTTTAGTTACAATAGCCTAGCTTTCCCTTAGATGATTGAAACTTTCTGTGCTTTCCTATAATCGTTTGGCTGTAAGCCCAGGGGGCAATTGCTACATAGTCTCCTGTCCTGTGCAGTAGGAAGCTATTAGGCTATTTCTATTACAGCTCGCTGTCTTTAAGTGGAGCCGATATAAGTGTCCGGGGATCCTATGGTGTTAGAGTGCATAAGCAACATTAGCTCACCCGATCTGGCAGCTGTTATAGGGATGATGCCCGTAAGTCTCTTTCTTGCTTGGCTTTAAGCCTGAAGGTGCCTCCTCCCGTCTCCCGCAGGTAGTACCTGGGTGTAGAGGGGCACAGGCTTTAATGCTGGGCGGTAGGTGGGGAAGCAGTATGTGCCTGCTGGGCAACAGGGCCTCCCTGGCAGGTGGGCTGCGGCTTCACCCTCAGCAGGTTACCTTCCCCACGCCTCCTCCCGTCTCCCGCAGGCAGCGCTGCTAGTGAGGCAGGCGGAGCCCGGGTGTAGAGGGGCGTGGATGGGGCGTCTCACTCTCCTGGCGTCTCAGCTGGTTTGTGGGCGGCTGCAAAGAGGCGGCTCCCTTCCCCTCTTGTCGGCGCCTCTCCTCCTAACTTGTGCGGCGCTGCTGGCAGTGGGCGGCGTCTTCGGATGGACGGCGGCGCTTCCCTCTTGCGGCTGGTGAACTGGTGAGCGGCTCCTCTCCTCGCTTGTCAGCACCTCTCCTCCCATCTCCCGCTGGTGACTGCCTATGTCACCAGGGTGTAGAGGGGGCGTGACAGGGGCAGCGCTTCCCTAGTGCTAAGCGGCGGCTTCTGGCTTCAAACAGCGGCGTTTGGGAACAGCTGGTCGGTGGGCGGTGAGCAGCTCCTTCCCCAACTGGACAGAGCCTTCTGTGATGGGCGTTAGAGGGACGTCCTTCGGCTTCTCCCCGGCAGCAGCGTCTCTGAGGGGCAGCGTCCTGCAGCACCCTGTCAGCGGCTCCTTCAGCGGCTTTCCTTCCAGAGAAGCTTGAAGGCACCCCTTCTGGCTTCTCTTCTCCTTCCCCCCCCCCCCCCCGTGCCTGGCCGCTTGTCTACAGCTCAGATGCTTACAGCTCCGGCTGGCCAGGCACAGGGGGGAGCACTGGGGAGAGGTGTATCCAGATCTCCCTCCGTGCTGTATTGACAGCCCTTTTATACTCCTTCAGCAGGGTCAGCTGACCTGTCCCTGAGGCCAGCTGAGCGGGAAAATCAACTGGCTCGAGACACCCTTTCTTTCCTGCCCAGCAACAGCTGTTTTGATTGGTAGCAGATGTTCCTAGGTGTTCCTAGCACTGTAGAAGTCTATGTCTCTGTCCCTTTGATGTGTGATATTAATCACACAAAGTATTTAAACCACTGAGTTTAGTTACAATAGCCTAGCTTTCCCTTAGATGATTGAAACTTTCTGTGCTTTCCTATAATCGTTTGGCTGTAAGCCCAGGGGGCAATTGCTACATAGTCTCCTGTCCTGTGCAGTAGGAAGCTATTAGGCTATTTCTATTACAGCTCGCTGTCTTTAAGTGGAGCCGATATAAGTGTCCGGGGATCCTATGGTGTTAGAGTGCATAAGCAACATTAGCTCACCCGATCTGGCAGCTGTTATAGGGATGATGCCCGTAAGTCTCTTTCTTGCTTGGCTTTAAGCCTGAAGGTGCCTCCTCCCGTCTCCCGCAGGTAGTACCTGGGTGTAGAGGGGCACAGGCTTTAATGCTGGGCGGTAGGTGGGGAAGCAGTATGTGCCTGCTGGGCAACAGGGCCTCCCTGGCAGGTGGGCTGCGGCTTCACCCTCAGCAGGTTACCTTCCCCACGCCTCCTCCCGTCTCCCGCAGGCAGCGCTGCTAGTGAGGCAGGCGGAGCCCGGGTGTAGAGGGGCGTGGATGGGGCGTCTCACTCTCCTGGCGTCTCAGCTGGTTTGTGGGCTTCTGCAAAGAGGCGGCTCCCTTCCCCTCTTGTCGGCGCCTCTCCTCCTAACTTGTGCGGCGCTGCTGGCAGTGGGCGGCGTCTTCGGATGGACGGCGGCGCTTCCCTCTTGCGGCTGGTGAACTGGTGAGCGGCTCCTCTCCTCGCTTGTCAGCACCTCTCCTCCCATCTCCCGCTGGTGACTGCCTATGTCACCAGGGTGTAGAGGGGGCGTGACAGGGGCAGCGCTTCCCTAGTGCTAAGCGGCGGCTTCTGGCTTCAAACAGCGGCGTTTGGGAACAGCTGGTCGGTGGGCGGTGAGCAGCTCCTTCCCCAACTGGACAGAGCCTTCTGTGATGGGCGTTAGAGGGACGTCCTTCGGCTTCTCCCCGGCAGCAGCGTCTCTGAGGGGCAGCGTCCTGCAGCACCCTGTCAGCGGCTCCTTCAGCGGCTTTCCTTCCAGAGAAGCTTGAAGGCACCCCTTCTGGCTTCTCTTCTCCTTCCCCCCCCCCCCCCCCGTGCCTGGCTGCTTGTCTACAGCTCAGATGCTTACAGCTCCGGCTGGCCAGGCACAGGGGGGAGCACTGGGGAGAGGTGTATCCAGATCTCCCTCCGTGCTGTATTGACAGCCCTTTTATACTCCTTCAGCAGGGTCAGCTGACCTGTCCCTGAGGCCAGCTGAGCGGGAAAATCAACTGGCTCGAGACACCCTTTCTTTCCTGCCCAGCAACAGCTGTTTTGATTGGTAGCAGATGTTCCTAGGTGTTCCTAGCACTGTAGAAGTCTATGTCTCTGTCCCTTTGATGTGTGATATTAATCACACAAAGTATTTAAACCACTGAGTTTAGTTACAATAGCCTAGCTTTCCCTTAGATGATTGAAACTTTCTGTGCTTTCCTATAATCGTTTGGCTGTAAGCCCAGGGGGCAATTGCTACATAGTCTCCTGTCCTGTGCAGTAGGAAGCTATTAGGCTATTTCTATTACAGCTCGCTGTCTTTAAGTGGAGCCGATATAAGTGTCCGGGGATCCTATGGTGTTAGAGTGCATAAGCAACATTAGCTCACCCGATCTGGCAGCTGTTATAGGGATGATGCCCGTAAGTCTCTTTCTTGCTTGGCTTTAAGCCTGAAGGTGCCTCCTCCCGTCTCCCGCAGGTAGTACCTGGGTGTAGAGGGGCACAGGCTTTAATGCTGGGCGGTAGGTGGGGAAGCAGTATGTGCCTGCTGGGCAACAGGGCCTCCCTGGCAGGTGGGCTGCGGCTTCACCCTCAGCAGGTTACCTTCCCCACGCCTCCTCCCGTCTCCCGCAGGCAGCGCTGCTAGTGAGGCAGGCGGAGCCCGGGTGTAGAGGGGCGTGGATGGGGCGTCTCACTCTCCTGGCGTCTCAGCTGGTTTGTGGGCTTCTGCAAAGAGGCGGCTCCCTTCCCCTCTTGTCGGCGCCTCTCCTCCTAACTTGTGCGGCGCTGCTGGCAGTGGGCGGCGTCTTCGGATGGACGGCGGCGCTTCCCTCTTGCGGCTGGTGAACTGGTGAGCGGCTCCTCTCCTCGCTTGTCAGCACCTCTCCTCCCATCTCCCGCTGGTGACTGCCTATGTCACCAGGGTGTAGAGGGGGCGTGACAGGGGCAGCGCTTCCCTAGTGCTAAGCGGCGGCTTCTGGCTTCAAACAGCGGCGTTTGGGAACAGCTGGTCGGTGGGCGGTGAGCAGCTCCTTCCCCAACTGGACAGAGCCTTCTGTGATGGGCGTTAGAGGGACGTCCTTCGGCTTCTCCCCGGCAGCAGCGTCTCTGAGGGGCAGCGTCCTGTAGCACCCTGTTAGCGGCTCCATCAGCGGCTTTCCTTCCAGAGAAGCTTGAAGGCACCCCTTCTGGCTTCTCTTCTCCTCCCCCCCCCCCCGTGCCTGGCCGCTTGTCTACAGCTCAGATGCTTACAGCTCCGGCTGGCCAGGCACAGGGGGGAGCACTGGGGAGAGGTGTATCCAGATCTCCCTCCGTGCTGTATTGACAGCCCTTTTATACTCCATCAGCAGGGTCAGCTGACCTGTCCCTGAGGCCAGCTGAGCGGGAAAATCAACTGGCTCGAGACACCCTTTCTTTCCTGCCCAGCAACAGCTGTTTTGATTGGTAGCAGATGTTCCTAGGTGTTCCTAGCACTGTAGAAGTCTATGTCTCTGTCCCTTTGATGTGTGATATTAATCACACAAAGTATTTAAACCACTGAGTTTAGTTACAATAGCCTAGCTTTCCCTTAGATGATTGAAACTTTCTGTGCTTTCCTATAATCGTTTGGCTGTAAGCCCAGGGGGCAATTGCTACATAGTCTCCTGTCCTGTGCAGTAGGAAGCTATTAGGCTATTTCTATTACAGCTCGCTGTCTTTAAGTGGAGCCGATATAAGTGTCCGGGGATCCTATGGTGTTAGAGTGCATAAGCAACATTAGCTCACCCGATCTGGCAGCTGTTATAGGGATGATGCCCGTAAGTCTCTTTCTTGCTTGGCTTTAAGCCTGAAGGTGCCTCCTCCCGTCTCCCGCAGGTAGTACCTGGGTGTAGAGGGGCACAGGCTTTAATGCTGGGCGGTAGGTGGGGAAGCAGTATGTGCCTGCTGGGCAACAGGGCCTCCCTGGCAGGTGGGCTGCGGCTTCACCCTCAGCAGGTTACCTTCCCCACGCCTCCTCCCGTCTCCCGCAGGCAGCGCTGCTAGTGAGGCAGGCGGAGCCCGGGTGTAGAGGGGCGTGGATGGGGCGTCTCACTCTCCTGGCGTCTCAGCTGGTTTGTGGGCGGCTGCAAAGAGGCGGCTCCCTTCCCCTCTTGTCGGCGCCTCTCCTCCTAACTTGTGCGGCGCTGCTGGCAGTGGGCGGCGTCTTCGGATGGACGGCGGCGCTTCCCTCTTGCGGCTGGTGAACTGGTGAGCGGCTCCTCTCCTCGCTTGTCAGCACCTCTCCTCCCATCTCCCGCTGGTGACTGCCTATGTCACCAGGGTGTAGAGGGGGCGTGACAGGGGCAGCGCTTCCCTAGTGCTAAGCGGCGGCTTCTGGCTTCAAACAGCGGCGTTTGGGAACAGCTGGTCGGTGGGCGGTGAGCAGCTCCTTCCCCAACTGGACAGAGCCTTCTGTGATGGGCGTTAGAGGGACGTCCTTCGGCTTCTCCCCGGCAGCAGCGTCTCTGAGGGGCAGCGTCCTGCAGCACCCTGTCAGCGGCTCCATCAGCGGCTTTCCTTCCAGAGAAGCTTGAAGGCACCCCTTCTGGCTTCTCTTCTCCTCCCCCCCCCCCCCGTGCCTGGCCGCTTGTCTACAGCTCAGATGCTTACAGCTCCGGCTGGCCAGGCACAGGGGGGAGCACTGGGGAGAGGTGTATCCAGATCTCCCTCCGTGCTGTATTGACAGCCCTTTTATACTCCTTCAGCAGGGTCAGCTGACCTGTCCCTGAGGCCAGCTGAGCGGGAAAATCAACTGGCTCGAGACACCCTTTCTTTCCTGCCCAGCAACAGCTGTTTTGATTGGTAGCAGATGTTCCTAGGTGTTCCTAGCACTGTAGAAGTCTATGTCTCTGTCCCTTTGATGTGTGATATTAATCACACAAAGTATTTAAACCACTGAGTTTAGTTACAATAGCCTAGCTTTCCCTTAGATGATTGAAACTTTCTGTGCTTTCCTATAATCGTTTGGCTGTAAGCCCAGGGGGCAATTGCTACATAGTCTCCTGTCCTGTGCAGTAGGAAGCTATTAGGCTATTTCTATTACAGCTCGCTGTCTTTAAGTGGAGCCGATATAAGTGTCCGGGGATCCTATGGTGTTAGAGTGCATAAGCAACATTAGCTCACCCGATCTGGCAGCTGTTATAGGGATAATGCCCGTAAGTCTCTTTCTTGCTTGGCTTTAAGCCTGAAGGTGCCTCCTCCCGTCTCCCGCAGGTAGTACCTGGGTGTAGAGGGGCACAGGCTTTAATGCTGGGCGGTAGGTGGGGAAGCAGTATGTGCCTGCTGGGCAACAGGGCCTCCCTGGCAGGTGGGCTGCGGCTTCACCCTCAGCAGGTTACCTTCCCCACGCCTCCTCCCGTCTCCCGCAGGCAGCGCTGCTAGTGAGGCAGGCGGAGCCCGGGTGTAGAGGGGCGTGGATGGGGCGTCTCACTCTCCTGGCGTCTCAGCTGGTTTGTGGGCGGCTGCAAAGAGGCGGCTCCCTTCCCCTCTTGTCGGCGCCTCTCCTCCTAACTTGTGCGGTGCTGCTGGCAGTGGGCGGCGTCTTCGGATGGACGGCGGCGCTTCCCTCTTGCGGCTGGTGAACTGGTGAGCGGCTCCTCTCCTCGCTTGTCAGCACCTCTCCTCCCATCTCCCGCTGGTGACTGCCTATGTCACCAGGGTGTAGAGGGGGCGTGACAGGGGCAGCGCTTCCCTAGTGCTAAGCGGCGGCTTCTGGCTTTAAACAGCGGCGTTTGGGAACAGCTGGTCGGTGGGCGGTGAGCAGCTCCTTCCCCAACTGGACAGAGCCTTCTGTGATGGGCGTTAGAGGGACGTCCTTCGGCTTCTCCCCGGCAGCAGCGTCTCTGAGGGGCAGCGTCCTGCAGCACCCTGTCAGCGGCTCCTTCAGCGGCTTTCCTTCCAGAGAAGCTTGAAGGCACCCCTTCTGGCTTCTCTTCTCCTCCCCCCCCCCCCGTGCCTGGCCGCTTGTCTACAGCTCAGATGCTTACAGCTCCGGCTGGCCAGGCACAGGGGGGAGCACTGGGGAGAGGTGTATCCAGATCTCCCTCCGTGCTGTATTGACAGCCCTTTTATACTCCTTCAGCAGGGTCAGCTGACCTGTCCCTGAGGCCAGCTGAGCGGGAAAATCAACTGGCTCGAGACACCCTTTCTTTCCTGCCCAGCAACAGCTGTTTTGATTGGTAGCAGATGTTCCTAGGTGTTCCTAGCACTGTAGAAGTCTATGTCTCTGTCCCTTTGATGTGTGATATTAATCACACAAAGTATTTAAACCACTGAGTTTAGTTACAATAGCCTAGCTTTCCCTTAGATGATTGAAACTTTCTGTGCTTTCCTATAATCGTTTGGCTGTAAGCCCAGGGGGCAATTGCTACATAGTCTCCTGTCCTGTGCAGTAGGAAGCTATTAGGCTATTTCTATTACAGCTCGCTGTCTTTAAGTGGAGCCGATATAAGTGTCCGGGGATCCTATGGTGTTAGAGTGCATAAGCAACATTAGCTCACCCGATCTGGCAGCTGTTATAGGGATGATGCCCGTAAGTCTCTTTCTTGCTTGGCTTTAAGCCTGAAGGTGCCTCCTCCCGTCTCCCGCAGGTAGTACCTGGGTGTAGAGGGGCACAGGCTTTAATGCTGGGCGGTAGGTGGGGAAGCAGTATGTGCCTGCTGGGCAACAGGGCCTCCCTGGCAGGTGGGCTGCGGCTTCACCCTCAGCACGTTACCTTCCCCACGCCTCCTCCCGTCTCCCGCAGGCAGCGCTGCTAGTGAGGCAGGCGGAGCCCGGGTGTAGAGGGGCGTGGATGGGGCGTCTCACTCTCCTGGCGTCTCAGCTGGTTTGTGGGTGGCTGCAAAGAGGCGGCTCCCTTCCCCTCTTGTCGGCGCCTCTCCTCCTAACTTGTGCGGCGCTGCTGGCAGTGGGCGGCGTCTTCGGATGGACGGCGGCGCTTCCCTCTTGCGGCTGGTGAACTGGTGAGCGGCTCCTCTCCTCGCTTGTCAGCACCTCTCCTCCCATCTCCCGCTGGTGACTGCCTATGTCACCAGGGTGTAGAGGGGGCGTGACAGGGGCAGCGCTTCCCTAGTGCTAAGCGGTGGCTTCTGGCTTCAAACAGCGGCGTTTGGGAACAGCTGGTCGGTGGGCGGTGAGCAGCTCCTTCCCCAACTGGACAGAGCCTTCTGTGATGGGCGTTAGAGGGACGTCCTTCGGCTTCTCCCCGGCAGCAGCGTCTCTGAGGGGCAGCGTCCTGCAGCACCCTGTCAGCGGCTCCAACAGCGGCTTTCCTTCCAGAGAAGCTTGAAGGCACCCCTTCTGGCTTCTCTTCTCCTCCCCCCCCCCCCCATGCCTGGCCGCTTGTCTACAGCTCAGATGCTTACAGCTCCGGCTGGCCAGGCACAGGGGGGAGCACTGGGGAGAGGTGTATCCAGATCTCCCTCCGTGCTGTATTGACAGCCCTTTTATACTCCTTCAGCAGGGTCAGCTGACCTGTCCCTGAGGCCAGCTGAGCGGGAAAATCAACTGGCTCGAGACACCCTTTCTTTCCTGCCCAGCAACAGCTGTTTTGATTGGTAGCAGATGTTCCTAGGTGTTCCTAGCACTGTAGAAGTCTATGTCTCTGTCCCTTTGATGTGTGATATTAATCACACAAAGTATTTAAACCACTGAGTTTAGTTACAATAGCCTAGCTTTCCCTTAGATGATTGAAACTTTCTGTGCTTTCCTATAATCGTTTGGCTGTAAGCCCAGGGGGCAATTGCTACATAGTCTCCTGTCCTGTGCAGTAGGAAGCTATTAGGCTTTTTCTATTACAGCTCGCTGTCTTTAAGTGGAGCCGATATAAGTGTCCGGGGATCCTATGGTGTTAGAGTGCATATGCAACATTAGCTCACCCGATCTGGCAGCTGTTATAGGGATGATGCCCGTAAGTCTCTTTCTTGCTTGGCTTTAAGCCTGAAGGTGCCTCCTCCCGTCTCCCGCAGGTAGTACCTGGGTGTAGAGGGGCACAGGCTTTAATGCTGGGCGGTAGGTGGGGAAGCAGTATGTGCCTGCTGGGCAACAGGGCCTCCCTGGCAGGTGGGCTGCGGCTTCACCCTCAGCAGGTTACCTTCCCCACGCCTCCTCCCGTCTCCCGCAGGCAGCGCTGCTAGTGAGGCAGGCGGAGCCCGGGTGTAGAGGGGCGTGGATGGGGCGTCTCACTCTCCTGGCGTCTCAGCTGGTTTGTGGGCGGCTGCAAAGAGGCGGCTCCCTTCCCCTCTTGTCGGCGCCTCTCCTCCTAACTTGTGCGGCGCTGCTGGCAGTGGGCGGCGTCTTCGGATGGACGGCGGCGCTTCCCTCTTGCGGCTGGTGAACTGGTGAGCGGCTCCTCTCCTCACTTGTCAGCACCTCTCCTCTCATCTCCCGCTGGTGACTGCCTATGTCACCAGGGTGTAGAGGGGGCGTGACAGGGGCAGCGCTTCCCTAGTGCTAAGCGGCGGCTTCTGGCTTCAAACAGCGGCGTTTGGGAACAGCTGGTCGGTGGGCGGTGAGCAGCTCCTTCCCCAACTGGACAGAGCCTTCTGTGATGGGCGTTAGAGGGACGTCCTTCGGCTTCTCCCCGGCAGCAGCGTCTCTGAGGGGCAGCGTCCTGCAGCACCCTGTCAGCAGCTCCATCAGCGGCTTTCCTTCCAGAGAAGCTTGAAGGCACCCCTTCTGGCTTCTCTTCTCCTCCCCCCCCCCCGTGCCTGGCCGCTTGTCTACAGCTCAGATGCTTACAGCTCCGGCTGGCCAGGCACAGGGGGGAGCACTGGGGAGAGGTGTATCCAGATCTCCCTCCGTGCTGTATTGACAGCCCTTTTATACTCCTTCAGCAGGGTCAGCTGACCTGTCCCTGAGGCCAGCTGAGCGGGAAAATCAACTGGCTCGAGACACCCTTTCTTTCCTGCCCAGCAACAGCTGTTTTGATTGGTAGCAGATGTTCCTAGGTGTTCCTAGCACTGTAGAAGTCTATGTCTCTGTCCCTTTGATGTGTGATATTAATCACACAAAGTATTTAAACCACTGAGTTTAGTTACAATAGCCTAGCTTTCCCTTAGATGATTGAAACTTTCTGTGCTTTCCTATAATCGTTTGGCTGTAAGCCCAGGGGGCAATTGCTACATAGTCTCCTGTCCTGTGCAGTAGGAAGCTATTAGGCTATTTCTATTACAGCTCGCTGTCTTTAAGTGGAGCCGATATAAGTGTCCGGGGATCCTATGGTGTTAGAGTGCATAAGCAACATTAGCTCACCCGATCTGGCAGCTGTTATAGGGATGATGCCCGTAAGTCTCTTTCTTGCTTGGCTTTAAGCCTGAAGGTGCCTCCTCCCGTCTCCCGCAGGTAGTACCTGGGTGTAGAGGGGCACAGGCTTTAATGCTGGGCGGTAGGTGGGGAAGCAGTATGTGCCTGCTGGGCAACAGGGCCTCCCTGGCAGGTGGGCTGCGGCTTCACCCTCAGCAGGTTACCTTCCCCACGCCTCCTCCCGTCTCCCGCAGGCAGCGCTGCTAGTGAGGCAGGCGGAGCCCGGGTGTAGAGGGGCGTGGATGGGGCGTCTCACTCTCCTGGCGTCTCAGCTGGTTTGTGGGCGGCTGCAAAGAGGCGGCTCCCTTCCCCTCTTGTCGGCGCCTCTCCTCCTAACTTGTGCGGCGCTGCTGGCAGTGGGCGGCGTCTTCGGATGGACGGCGGCGCTTCCCTCTTGCGGCTGGTGAACTGGTGAGCGGCTCCTCTCCTCGCTTGTCAGCACCTCTCCTCCCATCTCCCGCTGGTGACTGCCTATGTCACCAGGGTGTAGAGGGGGCGTGACAGGGGCAGCGCTTCCCTAGTGCTAAGCGGCGGCTTCTGGCTTCAAACAGCGGCGTTTGGGAACAGCTGGTCGGTGGGCGGTGAGCAGCTCCTTCCCCAACTGGACAGAGCCTTCTGTGATGGGCGTTAGAGGGACGTCCTTCGGCTTCTCCCCGGCAGCAGCGTCTCTGAGGGGCAGCGTCCTGCAGCACCCTGTCAGCGGCTCCTTCAGCGGCTTTCCTTCCAGAGAAGCTTGAAGGCACCCCTTCTGGCTTCTCTTCTCCTTCCCCCCCCCCGTGCCTGGCCGCTTGTCTACAGCTCAGATGCTTACAGCTCCGGCTGGCCAGGCACAGGGGGGAGCACTGGGGAGAGGTGTATCCAGATCTCCCTCCGTGCTGTATTGACAGCCCTTTTATACTCCTTCAGCAGGGTCAGCTGACCTGTCCCTGAGGCCAGCTGAGCGGGAAAATCAACTGGCTCGAGACACCTTTTCTTTCCTGCCCAGTAACAGCTGTTTTGATTGGTAGCAGATGTTCCTAGGTGTTCCTAGCACTGTAGAAGTCTATGTCTCTGTCCCTTTGATGTGTGATATTAATCACACAAAGTATTTAAACCACTGAGTTTAGTTACAATAGCCTAGCTTTCCCTTAGATGATTGAAACTTTCTGTGCTTTCCTATAATCGTTTGGCTGTAAGCCCAGGGTGTAATTGCTACATAGTCTCCTGTCCTGTGCAGTAGGAAGCTATTAGGCTATTTCTATTACAGCTCGCTGTCTTTAAGTGGAGCCGATATAAGTGTCCGGGGATCCTATGGTGTTAGAGTGCATAAGCAACATTAGCTCACCCGATCTGGCAGCTGTTATAGGGATGATGCCCGTAAGTCTCTTTCTTGCTTGGCTTTAAGCCTGAAGGTGCCTCCTCCCGTCTCCCGCAGGTAGTACCTGGGTGTAGAGGGGCACAGGCTTTAATGCTGGGCGGTAGGTGGGGAAGCAGTATGTGCCTGCTGGGCAACAGGGCCTCCCTGGCAGGTGGGCTGCGGCTTCACCCTCAGCAGGTTACCTTCCCCACGCCTCCTCCCGTCTCCTGCAGGCATCGCTGCTAGTGAGGCAGGCAGAGCCCGGGTGTAGAGGGGCGTGGATGGGGCGTCTCACTCTCCTGGCGTCTCAGCTGGTTTGTGGGCGGCTGCAAAGAGGCGGCTCCCTTCCCCTCTTGTCGGCGCCTCTCCTCCTAACTTGTGCGGCGCTGCTGGCAGTGGGCGGCGTCTTCGGATGGACGGCGGCGCTTCCCTCTTGTGGCTGGTGAACTGGTGAGCGGCTCCTCTCCTCGCTTGTCAGCACCTCTCCTCCCATCTCCCGCTGGTGACTGCCTATGTCACCAGGGTGTAGAGGGGGCGTGACAGGGGCAGCGCTTCCCTAGTGCTAAGCGGCAGCTTCTGGCTTCAAACAGCGGCGTTTGGGAACAGCTGGTCGGTGGGCGGTGAGCAGCTCCTTCCCCAACTGGACAGAGCCTTCAGTGATGGGCATTAGAGGGACGTCCTTCGGCTTCTCCCCGGCAGCAGCGTCTCTGAGGGGCAGCGTCCTGCAGCACCCTGTCAGCGGCTCCTTCAGCGGCTTTCCTTCCAGAGAAGCTTGAAGGCACCCCTTCTGGCTTCTCTTCTCCTTCCCCCCCCCCCCCCCCGTGCCTGGCCGCTTGTCTACAGCTCAGATGCTTACAGCTCTGGCTGGCCAGGCACAGGGGGGAGCACTGGGGAGAGGTGTATCCAGATCTCCCTCCGTGCTGTATTGACAGCCCTTTTATACTCCTTCAGCAGGGTCAGCTGACCTGTCCCTGAGGCCAGCTGAGCGGGAAAATCAACTGGCTCGAGACACCCTTTCTTTCCTGCCCAGCAACAGCTGTTTTGATTGGTAGCAGATGTTCCTAGGTGTTCCTAGCACTGTAGAAGTCTATGTCTCTGTCCCTTTGATGTGTGATATTAATCACACAAAGTATTTAAACCACTGAGTTTAGTTACAATAGCCTAGCTTTCCCTTAGATGATTGAAACTTTCTGTGCTTTCCTATAATCGTTTGGCTGTAAGCCCAGGGGGCAATTGCTACATAGTCTCCTGTCCTGTGCAGTAGGAAGCTATTAGGCTATTTCTATTACAGCTCGCTGTCTTTAAGTGGAGCCGATATAAGTGTCCGGGGATCCTATGGTGTTAGAGTGCATAAGCAACATTAGCTCACCCGATCTGGCAGCTGTTATAGGGATGATGCCCGTAAGTCTCTTTCTTGCTTGGCTTTAAGCCTGAAGGTGCCTCCTCCCGTCTCCCGCAGGTAGTACCTGGGTGTAGAGGGGCACAGGCTTTAATGCTGGGCGGTAGGTGGGGAAGCAGTATGTGCCTGCTGGGCAACAGGGCCTCCCTGGCAGGTGGGCTGCGGCTTCACCCTCAGCAGGTTACCTTCCCCACGCCTCCTCCCGTCTCCCGCAGGCAGCGCTGCTAGTGAGGCAGGCGGAGCCCGGGTGTAGAGGGGCGTGGATGGGGCGTCTCACTCTCCTGGCGTCTCAGCTGGTTTGTGGGCGGCTGCAAAGAGGCGGCTCCCTTCCCCTCTTGTCGGCGCCTCTCCTCCTAACTTGTGCGGCGCTGCTGGCAGTGGGCGGCGTCTTCGGATGGACGGCGGCGCTTCCCTCTTGCGGCTGGTGAACTGGTGAGCGGCTCCTCTCCTCACTTGTCAGCACCTCTCCTCTCATCTCCCGCTGGTGACTGCCTATGTCACCAGGGTGTAGAGGGGGCGTGACAGGGGCAGCGCTTCCCTAGTGCTAAGCGGCGGCTTCTGGCTTCAAACAGCGGCGTTTGGGAACAGCTGGTCGGTGGGCGGTGAGCAGCTCCTTCCCCAACTGGACAGAGCCTTCTGTGATGGGCGTTAGAGGGACGTCCTTCGGCTTCTCCCCGGCAGCAGCGTCTCTGAGGGGCAGCGTCCTGCAGCACCCTGTCAGCAGCTCCATCAGCGGCTTTCCTTCCAGAGAAGCTTGAAGGCACCCCTTCTGGCTTCTCTTCTCCTCCCCCCCCCCCGTGCCTGGCCGCTTGTCTACAGCTCAGATGCTTACAGCTCCGGCTGGCCAGGCACAGGGGGGAGCACTGGGGAGAGGTGTATCCAGATCTCCCTCCGTGCTGTATTGACAGCCCTTTTATACTCCTTCAGCAGGGTCAGCTGACCTGTCCCTGAGGCCAGCTGAGCGGGAAAATCAACTGGCTCGAGACACCCTTTCTTTCCTGCCCAGCAACAGCTGTTTTGATTGGTAGCAGATGTTCCTAGGTGTTCCTAGCACTGTAGAAGTCTATGTCTCTGTCCCTTTGATGTGTGATATTAATCACACAAAGTATTTAAACCACTGAGTTTAGTTACAATAGCCTAGCTTTCCCTTAGATGATTGAAACTTTCTGTGCTTTCCTATAATCGTTTGGCTGTAAGCCCAGGGGGCAATTGCTACATAGTCTCCTGTCCTGTGCAGTAGGAAGCTATTAGGCTATTTCTATTACAGCTCGCTGTCTTTAAGTGGAGCCGATATAAGTGTCCGGGGATCCTATGGTGTTAGAGTGCATAAGCAACATTAGCTCACCCGATCTGGCAGCTGTTATAGGGATGATGCCCGTAAGTCTCTTTCTTGCTTGGCTTTAAGCCTGAAGGTGCCTCCTCCCGTCTCCCGCAGGTAGTACCTGGGTGTAGAGGGGCACAGGCTTTAATGCTGGGCGGTAGGTGGGGAAGCAGTATGTGCCTGCTGGGCAACAGGGCCTCCCTGGCAGGTGGGCTGCGGCTTCACCCTCAGCAGGTTACCTTCCCCACGCCTCCTCCCGTCTCCCGCAGGCAGCGCTGCTAGTGAGGCAGGCGGAGCCCGGGTGTAGAGGGGCGTGGATGGGGCGTCTCACTCTCCTGGCGTCTCAGCTGGTTTGTGGGCGGCTGCAAAGAGGCGGCTCCCTTCCCCTCTTGTCGGCGCCTCTCCTCCTAACTTGTGCGGCGCTGCTGGCAGTGGGCGGCGTCTTCGGATGGACGGCGGCGCTTCCCTCTTGCGGCTGGTGAACTGGTGAGCGGCTCCTCTCCTCGCTTGTCAGCACCTCTCCTCCCATCTCCCGCTGGTGACTGCCTATGTCACCAGGGTGTAGAGGGGGCGTGACAGGGGCAGCGCTTCCCTAGTGCTAAGCGGCGGCTTCTGGCTTCAAACAGCGGCGTTTGGGAACAGCTGGTCGGTGGGCGGTGAGCAGCTCCTTCCCCAACTGGACAGAGCCTTCTGTGATGGGCGTTAGAGGGACGTCCTTCG